>NW_010972775.1:18900538-19027665 GCF_000737465.1 Haliaeetus leucocephalus
CCCCCGCCAGCAAAACCTTGCCACACAAAGCCAATACAAGGGGATGGACCAGTCCCCAGCCTGAGCAGTTTACAGGTTAGGTAGACACGAGGCACAAAAGGGTGCCATCACTACTAAACAGCAATATAAAAGGAAATCCTTTGGATGAAAAAAGGAGGCATTTTTGAAACTTCGTGTCTTAAAGAACCAAACTGAAGGCTGTTTTCTTTCCTTTTCCTGTATATTCCTTTTACTTCTAACATATAAACTGTAATAAATACAGAGGAGGGTAGACAGAGTATTTCTTTTCCCCTTTAATAAATAGGAAACAGATGTGCAGGCCCTCAATGAGGAAGAGAACCAAAGGAAGGAGAGTGTGAATAAAAGTAAATTCTAGGTTACGTGACATTTATCAAACTGATGGAAAAAACCAAGCTGGGAGTTGAAAGCTAGATTTAATGACAAGTAATGGTGATAAAAAAGTTTATAGCAGTTGGGTTTTATGGTAAGGCTTGTAATCAAGAGTCCCCTGGCCAACTGTGTGGTTGTTACTGGCTACACATCAATACACCCAGGGCGCTGCCCCAACTCTTGCTTGCTGTTTCAGCAGAACCCAGGAGCTCTGGTGGAGCCGTGGCAAAGCGGGGAGGAATTCGCGCCCATTGCAAACTGCATCCACAGTGTGGGCTGTCTCATGCTTCTTCCCAAGGAGCATAAATGCACGCTGCGCAGCAGGGATTAGTAGGACAGGCTTACATACAGAGCTGGTTGAAATGCCCATTCACTTCAACTGAAACTTGTATTGGAAACTTGCCACTTCACCAAAAAAACCCCCACTCTGTGTTCCAGGAGAGACTTTCTGGTTCGGCCAGAGGCTCAAGCTTAATAGCCTTCTCCATCCCTAATGACTGTTCTGACCCCAAGTGGGTAGTTATTCTGGGGTGGGCTTCCTCAATCTGTTCTGTTAGAGCTTTCTATTTTGCATAAATAATTGAGCAATCATTAGAGAAGGGTCTTGAGCCTGGGTTACCCACAGCTGAGGTGAGTGCCCTGACCACCACACTATTGATTTTCCTATCCCAGCTGATCAATATTTCATTGATCTCATTGGCGCTAATTGGCATAGGGGGTGCCCACGGGATGCCCGGTGAGAACAGGAGACATGTGTAACCCCTATGAAAATAATACCATGTATTATCCAGTAGCAATAGCAAACACTGCTCTGTAAGACCTGTGTGTCTGGCATAGCTTCAGGTATCTAATCTTGCATATGATCAAACAACCTCCCTCTAACTGTTCCAGTGGAAATGGCATTGTCATTCGACATGATAAGCGATAATTGTGTATCTTCAGTAAAGACAACATTTCTGCCTAATCATGAAAAGCACAGTTGAGTTACAGTCTGAACTGACTCAATTTATGTAACAAGATTCTGCTGTGTTTGCCGAAATTGGCATAGTTCCTCTCCAAGGGACTGAAAAATGACGGCAAATCCAGCATGAAGCCTGTTGTTACAGGAAGTGTAGGGAGTAGCACAAGTTTATTGTCAGCCTTCAAGTGTGCCTTTAGGTGGTCACCACATCCTGAGATGCTGCTGATAGAACTAGATGACATATTTCTGAAGGCCTGCCAAAAGATTCAAACAGACAATATTGAAGACTCTTATTCTGCTTTTCTTAGCAGTTTACTATTTCCCTTCAGAATGAATATGCAATTATGCTGCTGTGAAGAAACCCACAGTGTAATGAGGGACACTGAAAAAGATTAGCCAAGGCAGATAATGTCTTGTAAAGACTATCTCTTTGGCACCTTTGATACCAATTATACCATGACATCTCAAAAGGAAGTCACCTGTCTTAGCTGAGGCAAGTTATCCAAGAAAATCTAACAAGTTTTTTTTTTTGTTCATTGTACAATGAACATACGCAATGATATAATAATCATTTCCCTGGTATAGCAAGAAAAAAATTAAGTAAAATTAGCTTCTCAACATGAAACCATTATGAGCCATAATTTATTTCAGAAAGTGGAAAGTGTTAGAGAGAAAAGGAAAAAAAAAAAACCCCTTTGCTGATAATTTGTTATGTTCTGGACCCAGTAAATGACCTTATACATATGGACTTAAGTATACTCAGCGGGTACAATATATCTAAAATGACATAGAGGATTGAGCCTAATTGATATCATTAGAGCCCTGGTCCTTTTACACTTGGCCTTTGAGATGTTGGTGTTACCAAGAAAGCTGCTTTTGATTTATTTTTCTTTTCTTCTTCATCCTTTTGCTCCCTCTCTTTCTCTCTCTCATTCCCCCCTCCTCCTCCTCTCAAGTTCTGCTCACAGGCCAGGCCTGTGAAAGTTAGGAACTCATGATCTGATCCAAGGGCCACAATGCTACAGATTGCAAACTCATTTCTGAGGTGATAACTTCTAACAAGAGGCACTTGGTATGTTTGACCAGTGTGCTGCTTTGGGGAGTGGGGAGGAGGAGGGAAAAAATGAGAAAGAGAGCAATTGTACGGATAAAATACCAGCAACACTTATTCTAGGTGACTCTCTTAGAGGCTTAACATGTTCTTTATCTTTAAATGGGGTATTCTTTTCCAACCTATAGCAGAAACCTCAAAGCTCCCAAACGAACTTATAAAGTAGCTCATGCATCAGGTTTCAGACAAAATATTCTCTCCTGCTTTAATGAATCTCAGTATGATTGTCCCTTACAAATAACTTGAACTAGGTAGTTTTACAGAATAGAGGCAAACCTAACAATCTTAGTTTGATAGCAAGTTATCCCTTACCCCTAGCTGAAAAGATCTAGTTCAAAATTGACTTTTTTAATAATGCTCACAGGTTTGATGTTGATTTAAAAATTGTCCATCTGTCATAAAAGACCAAAGATGAGGAATCCAGGACAGTCCCAGCAGTGCCCGAAGAAGTGTACTCAGCATAGTATAGATTGGTGTGGCTTACAAATATTTTAATTGTCTTCATTTGTAACCAATGAATTATATTTAAAACAAGGTCATATACTCTTCCCTTAAAACTTCCACAGTAAATATGATACAATTCATTCAATCTTTTGTGTTTTACAGACGCTCTTTCTTATACAAACCCTGAAAGTCATCATTGACTTTGTACAACATCATCTTTATACACATGTACAAACTATGTCTATGCATCTGGCATTTTTCAGGAATGTTTATGTACAACAAATAATAACATAGCACAGGAGAGAAGAGTGATATAGGGTCTTGTACCTAGAAAGCTAGGAAGTCTCAGAACTTTGAGAATTGGAATATATTCTTCATTAATTGACTCTTGCACATCTTTGCTGAAATCTATGAATGGCGTTTTGGCCGTACATTGAATGCAACACCTACACTTCCAGTAAGTGGGCTACTAATTGTATTAGTAATTATGTAATGGAGAGGTTCTGTGCAAAAAGAATAACTGTTTCAATAGCCTTCTACTCTGTTCGTTCATTTACAGAGAATCTATGTTTCAGTATGCTGCAGGCAAAATTGCCTGTTTAGCTGTAGCGTTTTGGGGGTTTTTTTCCTCATACTGATCAAATGCAGGTTCGGCTGAGACTCAGTTAAAATGCATCATCAGCTATTCATTGAAAAGGAATGAGATATAGCCATTTGAATGAACCTTTAGTAAACAAGAGAAAAAGAAAACTCATTTGAATTGGTAAAAATAAATCTATCTACTTAGAAACCACTTTCACCTGCATTTTAACGAAGTTAGCCTGATCCAGTGGTCTCTTAAGTCAGTGGATCCTGAGTTAGACCATTACTTCAACTCAAAAGAGAAAGGCACAGGTTCCAGACTACTCAAGGACAGCAGTTTTCCTTTCTTTGCTGATTGGGCTGGGAATCACAATCAAAGAAAGCTTGTGTGTTTTGTGATCTCATTATGGTGAGTAACTGGCTCTCCTTGAGAAGCAGTTGCCGCAGGGTAATGGGGATTGGTATTCAAGTGACCTTGCATCCTTGAGCCAGCATTCCCAGTTGCTGATGATAATCAGAGCCGTAGACAGCTGTAATGCAATTGTTCCACCAAGTCCAGCAGGTATTAGTGCAAGCACTGGAGCTGGAAGGACTGCATAATGGTCTGAGTGTGGGTTCAGTAGAGGGGAGACTTATTAGAAAGGGGGGAAAAAAGAGAAAGAAAATATTTTAATTGAAAACATGCAATCAAAAATAAACCCCTGCCCTACATCCTTTATTCATCTGTTAATTGAATATGGGAGACTTGTGAACCCAAAGTGCTTATCAAGCACATCCATTGCCTGCTCATTGCTGTCCTCAGACAGGCAGAATGCTACGGCACACACTGTGAACAGAGAGCAAAAGGGCAGAACAATTAAAAGGAAAAATGCAAAGTACAGTTCTTGAAATGTCATGGATGTTAGCAGCACAAAATGCCACTTGGGCTCCTCACCATATTTCCTGCATCCTTCTTTTCCTTTCTCCTTTAATTTTTATTTTTGTCTTTTCTTAATTTTTCTACCTGTACATGTTGAAAGGCAACTGTGGAAGCAGGGCACACACAATTGTTGTAATCATGACTTCACCACCTCCATTCTTTTGTTGCATTTACCCCACTATCATCTCACTCCCCAAATGTCTGCCCCCCCCTGCCCCCAGCACCACCACTCCCACAATGTCTAACTCAGTAAAATCACCCTGCACCATTAACAGCCATTACCAGCTAGCACATTTTTACGGTCAGGGAGCATTCTTGCTTAGGCCTCCCTCTGGGCTCAGATCACATAACTATAAATTTACCCTTGAGCCTCTCATTCCTTGCTGGTTTGCTACATCCTCAGGCCTTCCTTTCTCCTGCACTTTTCCCCTGCTTTTCTCTTGTTGGCATATGCACCTTGACCCAAACAACCTTGCGCATATGCAAGATAACAAAAGTTCACCAGCTGTGATCAACAGTAAATAAATCTTGATGCCAGTATTAAGTTACAGCAATTTTATCCTCTCTCTTCCCTTCCCCACCCCTTCATCAATGGGAAAAGAATATGAACTTGACATTTGCTCACTGAAAGCAGATGGATGAGGTAGGTCAGCATTAGGTGTAACCCTAGCACTGTTTCTTTGGGTTTCCTGAAGGATGGAGTTAAAAGAATTCTCCTGGTGGGTCAAAGGCCACATTAGTCATTTGCTTAAAGAAGAACTGTGCAGAATTAATCAAAATGAAACACAGGTTTTCATGTCTCTCTCTTATTCAGAATCTCTCGGTCCTTTTTTCCATTCCTCTTAGAGGAAGCAATATATTTTATCCTTTTACACCTTGTCCTGCAGAGGTTTTGTTCGGAGTGGTGTCACAGGCCTTCCCCTTCTGTGTAGAAAACCATTTTAATCAGGATAAAGCCTCCATGTGATACTTGTAAAGGTCATCTGAAGCTGGTGTGTTAGTACCAGTGCAACCATAAAAAAAAAAAGACTCAACCCTTCATGAAGAAGTTTTGAGTTGAAAAGAATGATTCTATTCACTGCATTTTTCCAACTTAAAAGGAAAGTTAAAAGAGCAGCTCTAACACTCAGAAGCAAAAAACTTTACATATTTTGTTTCACTATAACCTGAGGAGAGCAAACTATTCAGGGAGAAAGTCTTTCATTCTCGTTTCAAGAGCTATACCCCGAAACTGATTAAGAGCCTGACCTTACCATAGAACAGGTCACAGTAATATTTTTTGGGGTTTTTTTTTTTTTTTTTTTTTTTTTTTGAGGTTGTTATCTTGGTCAGGGAGGTACCAGGGTATTTATGGTTTACAGTTTAAATCATCTCACAAAGGAAAAAGTTTCTTTGGACTGAAAGCTTTTGGCAGCAAACTTTCACCTGCTATGTGAACTGTTCCCACTATTTGACACAGCTTGCCTATAAAGCTTAAAATAGTACATCGGGATTTTGGTTTCTCTTGATATTTTTTTCCTGTCTTCTTTTCTTCTCCTGTTTTTCAAATGCTGGAAGTTCCTATTCATGATTCCTGAAAACATGTTAATAATTTAGTTGGGATTTGTGAGATTGGCATACAGAAAAGGACAAAACGTCGTTAGTCTTCAAGAACTTCCATGTACCTTAGCTGCTTTCCCAGCCATGCCCAGAAGACTGAAAGGCAGTCTTCACCCACCACTGTGGCAAAGTCATCACAGGCATTCTAGAAACTGGTTTCTCCTTGTTAACTCAGCTGTAACCCACTTGAATGTCTACTGTCCTGCAAAATAATCTAGTTTATTCAAATGCATTTATAAAGCAAACAGCAAAACCACCCACTGTCAGTTGCTCACACATTGGCATATGTACGCACAGACACCTTCAGCAGCCCATATAGCACTGACAGTATGCACAGCTGTTATATTTTACGCTATTTGATGCTCAATAATTAGCGCCTGTTAAAGAAAAAAAGAGAGATGCCACACTACCTTGCAACAAATAGCAGGAATCAGTATGTCCAATTTATCAAGACCTACTGCTGAAAGGAAGATTCCTGCTATAATTTCACATGATGTTGCTGTCACTATTATACTTGTCAGTACTATGATATCCACAAAAGACTTCTAGTATATCTAACAGGGAACGACTTTTCTCCAGATTCACTGAAGGGAGAAAAGAAAACCACACAGATGCTTGGTATTGTCTTAATTTAATTGGGGTTTTTTTTTCTGTTGTTGGCATTTTTGTTGATTCTTTTTGGTAAAAGAAATGGATTGAGGATTGAACTCTCCAATCACTTTCTGAACTGCAAAAATTTTGTGAAAAGAAAACCATTTAAAATTCAGGAACATGATGTATTCAGTCATGTCCTTATAGTGATGTCCAAGGACCAACCAGCCTGGCTGCAGACTGGTTCTGCAGGTGGTGTAAACTGGCTTGTAACTCTTGTGATTAAGAGATTTCCATCAACAAAAACAGGGGTGTTGCATAGAAGCCATGCATGTTAACCTCCCTCCAGGCTTCAAGATAACCCAACAGTATGTGTTAGAGGAATCTTCAATCTTTTCTAACATGTTTTAATTGCCTGCAGCTCACTGGGGAAACATGGCAGGCAAAGCATGCTAGAGGGTAGCCATGACTGTCAGGGGTCCTCAGCCAGGTTGTAGGAACGCAAAGAGAGATTAGGATGTCCTGAGCACCAACTGGTGGTTCCTCAGCCTCACAGAGACCCGCATGAGGCAAGGTAAACTACATTTAAGGCAGCCTTTCACCAATAGATCTGTGTGAAGCTTCTAGCTCAGAGGAAAGGATCCAATCTGTGGTATATCCAGAGACCAATAAATAAATAGGCACACACTGGATTATGAAAGCCAGAAATGAGATCCTGACCATGTGTCTGTTAAGAACGTAATCTGCACACAGGCTAGATTTTATGTGTGCGTATTCCTTGCAGACAAATGAGACTCTTGTATGTGTGAATTCTGTTGGATGAGTTTGATGGAAAACAGACATGTCTTAATTTACATGCACTATCTGCAGTTAAGCCTCATGAATTCAGTATCAATTAGATGTATTTAAGTCACTCTAGCAGCAAAATCTTTCTGATTATCCACAGTAGTGCCTTCCTGGGCTTCTCTTGTTGCTTTGATTCCCTTGTTTTATTTCTCACCCTAGCCTGTTGTATTGTACTTGCATGTGCAGAGATGCTATAGGTTACCGCAGCAGGCATCATTTTTCAGTGGTAATCTAAAGGTTTAGTGCTCTGGTTCTGCAATTTTTACTTGCATTGGAGCAATACTGTTCAGCTTGATATTTGCAAATTGCTTTAAGTCTCATTGCCAATCATAACTTTCAAAAATTATGAGATTGGCTTAGAAATCGTGAGGGTTTTTTTTTTAAGCAATTAGTTTCATAAGTTCTGGCACAAAAGAAACACTTAGTTCCTTATGATTTGTTTTTCATAATTTACTGCCAGCTTCAACAGATTTTCCTGTAGCTGCTGTTTCTTTGGTGGATGCTCTTGTGCCTAATACTGTGTCCCCATGCTTGAGCTTTTCCCTTAGGCCACTGATAGAAAGAACATACACAGTCACTTCTACACAGCCACCTGTTTTCACAAGGCTTTTTTGAACATCATTATTTTTGTCAAGTATGTCCTCCTCTTTCCCCAGCATAAACACCTTCTGATCACATACATTTTCTCTTCAGAAACTAGGCTATAAAAATTAACAGATGTCATAGTCATTGTTCTTTTTGCCCTGTGGATTCTGAAACTTACATTGAAACTTGATTGACATTTTCAGATCTGATGTTTTCAGTTACCTGTGTAGCTGTGAGGACTAGGAAAGTAGGGTTTGGTCTTTCAAAATCAACCTGAAAATCCTATGATTCTCTGACTTGAGGATGTGAAGAAGACTTCAGTACTTTCAAGAAAATCACTAATAGAGTGATAACATTTGTAAGCCTGCAATTCTGAGCTCTGTGTAGGCATGTGATTCACCATCTGAAATTGATGTGATTCCCTGGTACTGCCAGTTAAATCAATGATGTTTTGTTGTCAGGAGACAGCCCCCTCTTCCCATGTGTATAATCTATCTCTCAATATGCAGACCACTGCAGGTTATTTGTATGCTGTTGAGTAGTACTATTTCTTCCCCTTGTATAGGAATAATTTTATCCTCACGTTTAGCAGGCCGGGCAGGGTACCAGTCACTGCATGGATTTCTTTTTAGCGGACTTGCCAGTGTCTAGTGGCTAACTAAGGTTTTATATTTGTGGGCTATGTTTCATGTACGTTTTGTGGTGGCAGCAGCTAGCACTTTCCTCAAGCAAATGTTACAGATGGCACTTTTTATGCTTGGAGTGGAGTAAGAGATGTAGTCACCCCCTTGGCTAGCACACAGTGTTCCCTTGAAGCTGTGGAGCGCAAGGCAGTATGAATGGAGAGAAGCACATTATCCTCTTGTTGTTTGTCTCATCAAGAAGTGGTGCTTCCTCTAGTCTTGCACCAGACGGGTCATGGCTTGGTCATCTGGGGGAGGAGTTTGTCTGTGTCACTCGAAATATAGCCTGTATTTCATATTTAACATGTGAATATCATACCTAAATTGACCCTGGATATATGCATCACTGAGTCAATCATTTTGTGAGTTATTCTGGCAAACCTTGCACCTAGCTTTCCTAGGGACCTTTCTGTCCTGGCCCATGGACTCTCGTTTCCACTCCTGACACACTATAGCATTAAGACACTATGGTACTTTTGAGACCCACTGTGTTTCCTACCTGCTTAGAGATTTTATGTTGACAGACTATTCCTGAATATCTTGTTCACATAATTTGAAATCTCGCTGCAAACTGATGCAGCAGAGCAGGTGCAACTCTTGCTTTCCTTTCAGCATGAAATTTGGCCTTGAACCTGCTAAATGTGCTAACACTTAGGTAGTCTGTAAATCCCCTTACCCAAAGGAAACAAAAGGCCTTGGAGTTTCCATTAAGTTCTTCCTCCACTCACCTCAGAAAGCAGCCTGCCCGCTAAATTAAGGATCAGGTCATTCTGTCTCAATTCATCATACACGCTTTTCCATCTCCACATCACAATTGAAGATATATATAGATATATATATAGATATATATATATATAAAGTAACAAAATACATCTCATAATTATAATTGAGTCAGAAGATGTTAGCAGTCAGTGGTTAAGAATTATATATCTAAGCAACCATCCGTCCAATGATTTCAGCATTTAAAAAAAAAAAAAAAAATCAATGAATTCTTAACATCTAAGTACTGTTGCTGAGCATATGACTGTGCAATGACCTATTTGCAAAGCCACATTAAGAGAAAATATATAAGCAGTGCACTCCTTAGGGAATGGCAATACAATAAAATGTGAGTATTTGTATAAAAGCTAATCCTCTCACAGAGTTATGTCACTTAAGTACAGTTCAGGGTAATAAAGAAAATATAGTGTTATCTAGGCCATATATTACTATCCCCTGATTTAAAAAATTGCAGCGAGGTCAGTGTTTTTAGTTCTTGTTACTTACTGGTGAAGTGCTCCCTGAGTTTTGCTGTCTGTGTCTATGTATGTGTGTGTCCCTTTTTCAGTGGCCTGTAGTGGCCTTGGAGTGGGGGAAAAAAGTGACAGGAATCAATAATGCCACTTCTTTAAATACCAAAGTGAATTTAGTGTGTGTGAATAGTGCCAGATTGACAGCCTGGAGAGCTAAAGGCCTACTGTTACCCACCATGTGCAGACTAGAGCTGTGCAAGCCTCTCCCAGATTGCCTTGCTGTATTACCACAGCTTTGACCTAGCTGGGGACAGTCTTCCTCCTTGTAACTGAATCTTTTGCTTCTTTTCTGAGGCTACCAGCAAATTAGTTCCAGTTGCAGTGGCAGTATTCTACTGGGGAGGAGAGACGTGGTTTGGTTTTCATTTTAAGGTAGATAATTTCCAATAGGAAATTGGTATTTTAATTTGCTTCTCTGTGTTGTAGTAATGAGTTGCTTACTTTTAATAGCATAGCAGACACCAACGTCCCCCCCCCTCCCCCCCCCAGATAAGAAGGACTAGTTTCTCATGTAGTTTCTCGTGGTTCAAACTACACATCCTTTCTCCAGGAATAAGCAAAGGCTCAATATGTGTCTTATTGCTCAGGTTATACGTAGTCCTCTGATGAATGACTAGACGTATTAGTGCCAGTTTAAGTTTAATTTTCTCTTTCAATGGGACAGACCTCTGAAGGCATAGCTACAGATAAAAGTGAATCTTACAGTTTTCTGTCATGTAACAGAGCAGTTCTTCATCTCTCTCTCTCCAGACCCAAGGTCCTCCTTGCAAGCGTTTCCCCTCTTGGTGTTTCAGTCACCCTGCTGCTCAGTGTCACACCTTGCACTGCCAGGAAAGTCTTTATGAACACGGTGTTGTTCAGATACTGCTGTTTGAGGGGTGGCAACAGACACAAGTACTTTATTTAGGGTGGATTTTGCCATGAAATTGAGATATTCAGAAATTGCACAAGGGCTTTTCATTCTAAACATCTGGAAATCTGTAAAACACAAACCAGTCCCCAACAATAACCTCAAAATCTTGGGCCTGTCCAAGTTCTGCCAATGCACACCTACCTCCTTACCTCTAGTCTTACATATTGAATAGTACCTGGAAGTTGGGAAGACCTGGATTTTGAACCTGGTTATGCTGATACAATAGATATTTTACCTACATAGAGCCTCATGTCAGGAAAAGCATAGAGGTTAATTCTGAGCACCTATTGGAATCAAACATCTATTTAAATACAGATGTCAGAAATATGTTTATGGGTGTTGTTGAATAAGAGCCTTAAATGCATTAACAGTTTGCAACTTGATGTTGCTACCCAATAATATGTTGCACTTTGGCTCTGTTAAAAATAATAATGAAATAGTTGTTCTGTATTCTTCCTGCCATAACTGAGTGATACTGTGTTGTGATTCTGTCCAACTTCGTGAGCCAGGTAACACCACATACATCTTGGAAGCCTCCCACTGGTCTCCTGGTGTACTTAAATCAGTGGGTCTAAGAGCATTTAGGATGAAAAAGGGTATACATTAGAATTTCTGAGAGATGGGAAATTTGAAAAGGAAAGCTTTTGGGAACTACAACTAGACTAAAAAAAAATCATTTTTTAGAGATTGTCTGTGGGAAGGTAAATCCAGGAAAATGTTTTGAAAGAGCTAGAGCACCTTTAAAAACCTGAAACTGATCATGAGAATCTGCTTTTTGAAGCTACTGATTCAGGGATGGATCCCAGGGTTCCCATTTCCTGTAAGTCCAATGGTCTTGAATAAGGAGCCTAGAAGCCAACTTGGCATCTGGAGATCCGTTTCATGTATCTCTATTACTGCAAGAAAGAGAAAAAAATAATCAATGTGGGAGTGAAAACAAGCTGAGCCAAAGAAAATGAAAATTAATACTCAGTGGCTACTCAACTTAATAGTTCCTTACCTATTCTGGCTCTCTGGATCATACTTCTGTCCCAGTGTGAAGGCTGACCTTTCAGCTCTTCATGGTCTTCTTTATAGGATTGAGTACAAGGAATCTGATTCATCTGCATAGGCAGGTTTAGCTGTCTTCCCACCCTTCTTCTTAGTGTTGATGCCTTCCAGCATAGATGGCTGAATGAGAAGTATTTTTGATACTTGAGCCTGAATACATATACTTCATAGCCTAAACTCAACTTTAAACTTCTGTCTCAGTACACTAGCAGAGAAGTGGCTCAAGTGTAGGTACTTGTCCTGGGATCTGCTCTGGGGACAGAAACTTGGGGCAGTTTCATTAAGACAAGATAGTGCTAGGGAATCCACTGCAGAGACTAAACTCAGACTAGCACTGGGACTTATTGAACTGCCCTGGAAGTACCGACAGCCTTGGTGACTGGCTGGAGACATGGATTGTTTAAGCAAATTCCATCCCTCATCAGTCTGAAAGCAGAAAATCTGACAAATATGCTTGAGTATGAATATAATTGGTAAAAGCTTCTGGCAGTGGCACTGTATAATCATTTATGCCTTTGTGAAGAAGGTTGGAAAAGCTGCCCATCTGATTTTTACTGGATTTTACCCCCTTTTTACTCAGAAGTAGATGGCAAAATGTTCAGTGCAAAGGTGATTTGAATCCATTTGTATGATACACAAAAAAATGTCTAAATAAAACAGTTTTAGAAATACAATATGAAAAAATCACTTTCTGGAGCAACCTAGATGTTTTTTTGCAAGAGCCACTCTTACAAGGGGAAGCCCATGACTTACAGCATCATCCTAGACAGATAATAGGGACTTCCCTTCAAGTTACTTGTGTAGGGCAGGTCCACTCATGGGGGAGAGTTTACCCGCAGCACCCAGCTAAAAGTACTTTAGTTCCTTGACAGGTAAATAGCTAGAAGTAAAAAATAGAAAACAGTTTATCAAAATACAGCAGGGCACAAGCATCAGAAAGTCACTGCATTGACTTGCTGATATTGCAAAAGGAACTTCCAACAACCCCTAGCCTGATGTCGTCAACAGTGAAGGCCCACGTACCATGAAAGAGATAACACTGCGTAAGCATTTCTTTAAGCAAAAATATTGTTCACGCTTAGTGAATTCTGAACTACTGTAAGGGAATAAAACAAAAAAAAAAAAAAAAAAGAAAGAACAACAAAAGAGGAGGTGGAAAATATTGGAAAGAAAATGAGAGGAAAAAGTGATTTCTGTCTGTTTTGTCCTACAGGCAGAAGTGCAGGGCGAATCAGCAGGTCTTCAGGTGAATTTTTTAGTTATAGTAGATGAAGCATTTCGTAGGCCACTTTGACGGATTGTTAACGTTACTTGGGCTGAGTGTGATTAATTTGGCTGCTCTGTAAGTGACAGGGAGGAAAAGGTTCTGCTAAAACTGAGCAGAGGTGACTGTGCTAGAATTCATTAGAGGCATAGAGCAAAGCATGGGTGCAGGGCTCGGAGCAGAGGAAGCACGAGGCACAATCATGTCAGCTTCCCAGCTGTGGTCTTTTGGATCAAAGGAAAGATGCTGATGATTTGAAATGAAAAGTTGGGAGTTTCCCTAATGTGAATTGGCATAGGGAGCGATTGATATGGGGTTGTCCTTCCCGCACTTCAGGCAGGGGAAAAAATGGATCCGGATGTGAGCAAATAGTACAAAGAGAAGGCAGAGCTGCTAAGCTACATATTTTTATGCAATTTTCAAATGTGTGAGCTGTCAGGTTTTAAAAATAATAATAATACAGGGTCATTCCTTGGCCTGCTAACAGATGTGTCCAACATTTGGATCCTAGTGCAAGGATTTTGCCTTAACCAAAATGAATACATCTAATAGATTGACAGTAAATCTCTCAGCACCGTTAAAATATAACTCAACTAATAAATGAGAAAGAGAAGACATCTGAGAAACTGCAAGTGTCTGTTTAAAATATATAGAGTTAATATCAGCAAATGGTGAGTGAAGTCAAAGCAATCTGAACATTTCTGCTTACCATTCAGCTCTGCAGAAACCGGACCCAAAGGCAGATTCGCATCTTGTGTTAACACAGCGCACAGCAGTAAAGCTCCATTGATTTCAGTCTAGTTATTACTGATTTTCAGCCGTTTAAGGGAGAAAAACAGATCTCTCTGCTCTGTGTGTTTGTGTGGCAAAGGCAGCAAAGCTCACTCCCCCTGTCTCCAGTCACTCCAGAGCTAGAAACAACATAACCTATGCTACTTTGCCACTGAACAGTTGCTACTAACACCAGCATGCAAGCTTAAAGGGAGGTCACCTAATGTTTTCAGACAGAAGCAAAGTGGGGAGATGCACAATTAACTGTGAGGTGCTGGGAATAGCTGTGCAGAGGGTAAAGCTCTAGAGTCACAGTAGAAACAGACATTTGCGTTATTCTAATAGTACAAAGGATGCAAACCTCAAAGCACAGGAACAAAAATATATTGTACTATTGACTAACAGTTTTGTGCAGAAATGTAGCTGCAGGTTTTATCTGTGGTCTTTTCTGGGTAGCTGAATTGTTCGAGAACTGAAATAATTATTCCATGTTATTCTCAGTATATAATTCTGTAATGCAAACATCTCTAACTTGCTAGACATTTTTTATTCTGAACATAACAGTGGGACATAAACATACAGAACAATAGCATTGTACTTAAAATTAAGAAAACAGTCTTTACAATCACAAGGTTTTAAGCTATGGAACTTGTTTTGCCTGCTCTTCCATGATCTTCCATTTCTCTTTGAAATGGTCAGCCTCCTTCTGAATCCTTTAATAAGTGTTGGACTGGGGCATAGAGCACAGGATTTTGGAAATACAGTTTTTTTCAGGACTTGAGAGGGATCAGTCATGTTTACACTTTCCCATCCTCAGGAACAACCAGTTGTGTTTAATTCCCATTCCTTGCTGGGTTTAGCTGCAGTGACTGACGAGGTAACTTCCAACAGAGTAACCTTGAAGATAAGGGGGGGCAGACAGCTGGGGCAGTAACCTTTTGCACCCCCATGATTAATCCAATATGGTTATGAATCAGAGCTTTTGGTCATCAGAGCTTGGTTGTTCAGCATCTTTCTATAATCCGGAATTACTGCTGCCCATTCACCTGCAGCCTCAAATAGAGGAATGGATGGACAGTAAACTGCTGCAGCTAAAATGATGGAGAATTCAAAATTTTCTAGTTTTCACTGGTGAGTAAAAAACCATAATGGTTATTGAAGCAAGGAGCTTAAGAATTTGCAAAACAGAATGAGATCATTATAGCCCTAATTGACCAAAGCAAATAAAAACATGCTCAGCTCTGAGCACTTGAATAATCCCAATCCTTCTGCCCAGAATCTAACGGAGGACTTAAGACTATGCTAAATGTTCAACATGTGAGAAGTTGACTTCTCAGGGTCTTGAGCATATGCTTTATTTTTTTTTCCTGAGTTAGGGCCATATGAATGAAAATGACATTTGTAGTTAGTGTCTAGGCTAAATCAAGCCACATGCCTCAGAGTACAAAATAGCTATCAGATGGAGACAGTAGTTCTCGTTATAGAATACTCACCAGAGGATTACTTTTCCCAGCTAAGTTCATAGTAGTTAATTTGGAAATCAAGCTATTAGGCTAATATAGTTGAGGACTTATTCTTTAACATGAGGTTTCAAAGCACCTTCCTTGCATAACTTTAGTGACTGAAGAACGTACCAAATAATGGGCAATAAATAATTTCTTCAATTAACTTTTCTTATTTTTACTGTTCCCAAATTCTCTGAGAAGAGATCACAACTTTTACCAGCCTAGTGATTACTTGAAATAATTTGTGAATTTTTGCAGCAAATAGTTCTTGATCTGCAAGTCTGTTAGCCGATGGCAGCAAACGTTCCTCTGCACAGGTTATGTGGTATAGTCAAGCCAGTCAATCAGAACAGGACTAGCTCTCTCCCTTTGGTCACATGTGACTTAAATTCATTTTCTAATGAGCAATTTCCTGAGTTGCCATAAATTTATAATGTGTGAAGGAAAGGGAAATTTTATTCCCTTTGATAACACCAAAAATTTGGTAGAATTTGTTTTACTTAATTTGGCTCAAACTTTTATTATAGCATGTCCCAACTTTTGATAAACACTTTTGTTTCTCCCTATGACCTTTGACTATGTACTGGTAGTTATACAGAGCCTAATTCTAGTTAAAATAAAAATAGGTGTTGTCTTACTGGATATGGCTATGTTTACCTGGCTAAGCCAATTTATTGCCATTAGCTTCATGATCAATATCAGCTAATAAAACACTGATATCCTTTTGAAGCACACTGAGGGAAGACAAAAGCATCTTGGTAAGACTGACATGTTACTTCTTCTATGTTGAATTAACAGGCAAAAATGAAACAGAATAAAATAAAAGTAAAATAAAATAGCTCCTTAAAGAAGTGAGCTTACTACTGGCCTAAATGCAGATTTCAGTGGAAATTGTTATAACTTCCAAATATCTATTTTAGATCTGAGGAGAATGTAGATGTGGATGGAATTGAGAAATATTTACTACATTGACATTATACCAATAAGACTTTTAAAAAAAAAATTTAGATTGTATTTGTAAGTGCTATATGGAAGTGTATTTCTATTTGTCCCCCTCTTTTACCTTTTTATGTGTCCAAAGGCACAGAGATGTAGCTCGCAGTTATTCAGTTATGGTGCCAAAATTAACAATCCAGCATTTCCTCTTTTCTCCTACTTATTTTTATTTCATTCCGTGCATTACCGTGCTTTGAGCTAGCGTGCCTGTCTGTGTAGCCATGCTTGAGGACTTGAGGAACTGATTTGCCTGAAAAAGCCATAAAAGTGAAGAGCTTGGATTTAGTTTCTTTTTTGATGGGTCAGTTCCCCGATCCCATTCACCTTGCAGCTATAAACAGCCATGGCACAAAGAAGAGGCAGTGGACTACATCTGTATAAGCTGTTACTGTGAAACCACAGCCACAGAAAAAATGGCTATAAAAAGATAATAATTTTTTAAACTAAGTTAAAGCAGTTTTACTAGCTACCTTGCTAGCTCTTCAGCTGGTGTAAATTAATGCAAACCCATGACTACTCATATATTACGCCACTGAGGTTTTGACTCAAAAACTGAGATGTGGTGCGGATCTTCCATGGTTAGATGCGAGTGCGGCTTGTGATTAAGTTCATGGGAGCTTCCGTTCCTAATAGGAGAAATACCCTATACCTAGCCATGCAGAACCATTCATAATAGTCTTCAGAGCTACAGCATTAGCTGCAGAGAAGCTATCACTGGTTGTGGTGAATCTTGGTTTCCTCAGCCTTATATACACATTATTTTAGTGAGATATTTTGCAGACAGAAAAAAGAAATGGAATATTAAGGTTAGTCATAAGTCTGTAAATACAGGGATTCCAAAATTTTACGAAAGCTAGTGTGACTTCTGGTTTCCTCATATATTGTATGACTGGAGCTCTAAAACTTTCCCAATGCAAATAAGAATCAATCTTCTCCAGAAGCAAAGAAATTGCACCTAATTACCAGTTTACACTCAGGGTGACTAGAATAGCAGAACTGTAGCAATAGAATATTCTACCCCAAAGTTATGTCTGTGGGGCTACCTATTTGTCTCTTGGGAGATGAAGACTCAATTCATTAAATGGCACTGGCTTTGGAAAAAAGTGATCAATGGCCTATTGTCTTGGTCAGGCAGCATTTCTGGTGTGTCGGGGAGGAAACAAGGTGGAGAGGAAGACAACAAGAATGGGGACAGGAGCAGAGTCCCAGTCACATTCTGCTCCGTTTTGCAAATCTCTAAAGCTGGACTAAGTCTTTAATTATCAGTGGGATGAGTAACTCCAAATTAACATCTTTATATCTAGGAACTGATTATTGATCGTAATCCACGCACAACATCCATTTCACAAATAGGTGCGACTAGTTTGCTGATAAAAGACATTGTTCTATTGAGGCCAATTTACAAGTTTGGGGAACTGTGCCAGTTAGGAGCAGCTGAGAGTCTTGTGCAGAGTTTTTGGTGAGTTGCGGATGGGCCTGGTTTTGCAGTTAGGAAAATAATACAAATATGTTTTCAACGTAAGCTATCTCTGAAACATAAAACAGTTGCCTACAATGCCATTTTTCCATATCAACAGAATTCACTGTTTATACTTTATTGTGTCTGTAATGTAATGACCAGTACTGCGTGTTTTATTACCCAGGCTATTTGGGCAGTGGCTTTAAATGCTCGCTTTGGTTTGATAACACAACATTTCATTAACATATCGGGATCGAATTGTTGTCTGTGTTTGTGGAAATGTATCCGGCTCACCCCAGAGGTTTTGAGAATTTGGCCACTCCCCTTTAGTCATTATAGAAAGAGACCTGCCAAGATGAGAAATTACAGCAGGAGGGTTGAATATTAGGATTAATTGTCTTGAACCAGTGCAGTGGAGCAGGTAGGCAAGTCAAATCGAGGTGGGGATAATGAGGGCCAATAGGCAGCCTTTATTGTCTTCTTTCATAAAGAAAAGTATTTAAAAGAAACTATTTCCCATCTTTCAGCACAACTAAAATTGGAATTTAAAGCTTCTGCATTTTCAGCAATGAGAAAATTACAGTGTTCAATAAAGAGAGGATGTCTTTTTAAACAGGAGAAACCTGGTTGAACAAAGATCGTCTGTGGGCCATTAGCTATTTCTTTCTTCAATGGTAGCTTAGCACCAGTTTCTCCCTGAAGCTGATAGGATTGGTCTAACCTTTTAGACCTTTGATATTGATCTTTAGCCTTTTCAATTGGACATTTTTACTGTGCATAAACTGTACCTCCTGATTGCTTCAAACACTTAATTGTGCTGAAAAGTAGTAATTCATTAACGGTAATGGTAAAGTAGGCTAAAGAGGGGAAGGTAATATAAACTGTAACACAACAATGACAATCTGTTAATAAAGAGAAATGCATTGGATCCTTCCAAAGACTGAAGATTTTTGTTTAAAAGTGTGAATGGGAATTATCAACATGTAATGCTCATCTACTTGTTATCCTTACTGCCTTCTGCCTTTGCTGAAGACTCACCAGACAGTGCTGCAGAGCTTCAGTACCTCTGAAACGGGTAAAGGTCCCAAACCTTTCCCTTTCTATAGCAGCTCCACTGTGCCCCCATTTCAAAAGATTCCCATTGCTATCTAAAACTTAGAGAGACCTTCAAACACTCCTTTGTTTTGGCTTTAATCCTTTAACCAGCTGTTTGTTCAGTTGTCTCTCCAACATGGTTCCAGCAGACTGCTTTGTGTTTCCTTGTCGAGTTTATGTTTCATCACAGAAATATCACAGGCCTTTGAAAATAGAAGACATCCATTCTTGTGAGATACTGGTTCAAGGTAGTGAACAATCAGTTCAGATTAATTTTTCAGGAAATTTCCACCTTTCAGAGCCCAAACTCTTGTGAGAGGTATTTCCAAGATTAGTGAAATCAAAGTACCAAAATGAAATTCTATGGCCTTAGCACACTATTTCTTCTCTCTTCAAGGAAACTAATTCTGACAATAATAGGATTTTAGCCTAAGGAACAACTTAGAATCCAGCTTTGGCCCACAGTCCGGATAAATATTCTTCCACTCTACAGAGTCGCTAATATAGGAGATCTCTTTTGCATGCAAAATTTTAATCAGTAAATTCCAAAAAAGATTCTTCACCAATACCTTGGATGGATTCCAGGATGCCTTGGAAGGTATTTTAGCTCCTGTTTTCCATGTACACACATACTTACAAAAGAAGTCTGATGAACTTTAGCAAACTCTCTATTTCCTGACCCTATAAAACAAAATACTTGGTGAATGTATTTGGTCTAGCATTATGGGTAGCTTTCATGATCTAAATCTGCTATCCATGATGACAGAAAGCACTATTTTTTTCCTTTTTTTTCAAGATTTATAGATTCTATCCACAAAGCACCTTTGTATCACTGTACTCGAATTCTACCATCCAAAATGAAATTTTTATATACCATCTATCACTGTGAGCTGAGTGCAATGAATAGAAAAGGCAGCTCTCTATCTTACCAATAATGAAAGAGTACTTCACTTCCCAGAAGAAATAAAGTGGGAGACTACATACCTATTTCTTCTGGAAAACACTCCAGGATTTCACAAAGGATTTATATCAACATATTCACCTTGGATCAACCAAATACCCTTCAGCTCTGTATCTGCTAATTTTCCTGATCAAGCTCCTTTTAATGTACCTGCGTTATGATGTCCCAGTTCTTATGATGTTTGGAACAGATTTGTATACACTTGAGTGAAGGAAGAGCTAAAGCCACTTTGAAATTCTGGCCTATTGTTATTATTGTGTTTCACATACGTTTAATTTAAAGTGTTTTACTTTACAAAAAGAGTGAAGTACAGTGTTCTGAATTCAGAACTTTTGTTTGCAGGACCCTGTAAATCTTATTTCTTTTCCTAAGTTTGGTAATACTTCTGATTTCTGTCTTGTGCCCATTTAAATGTAAGTACATTTCCCATGGCTCTATGTGGACCATAAAAACTTGTGCATAATACAATATTTGTCTTTACAAACAGTAGATTAGAACTGACCATGAAAAAAAATCTGTAAGCATGCAATCATTCCCAATAGCAAGCATAATTAATAGCAACTGTAACGTAGTATAATGGTGTAAGTCAGAAACAACGCTACTACCATTAAATACACAAATGTTAACAAGATCACAAAGAATGAAAAAACATTCATATTTCAGACATCCATTAGAATCTCAGCTTTGCTACCTACAAAGAGCCTGTACTAGTGATCTTATGTTAATACAGTGTGTACTACTTGGAAGGCAATACAGGGGAATGCAAAATAGAGCATGAATTGCTGCAAAGATGGAATCAAGTTTTTGCACTACATAAATTCACTGCAAAGATCCTCAATACGTTAGGATATAACTTGTCTAAAGCTTCAAAATAACTGCATATTGTAAGTGAGGCAGCTTTACATCAGAGAAAGGGTAGCTTTGTTTTTCCAGGAATTACTGGAGAAAAATGAAAAAAAAAAAAGAGACCAGTTTACATATATTCTGTAGAGTGTTGGATAATGCTGTTTGTCCATGCTTTCCAGGGCAACTGAGTGTAGCACATACACAACTCAATGCACTTAACAAAACTCCTTAATATCAATGGCAAAGCATCTAGGTGGTGGTTCTTCCCTCTGGTGTCTCACAGATAAGACTGTTTAATATTTCCTATGTAAGAAAGGGTACTTTTATTAATCTCTATGAGGTGCAGGCTATTTACTCTACAGAATATCCTTCCTGCAGCTGCCCAAGGGTTTGCATTGCCTGTTCTTTGAAGGGACACTGATGACAGGGTAATGCCACCTACGTAGCCCAGTGTCAGCCCTGGGATTTAGCTTTTCCTTTCAAAGATGCAAGGGTATTCGAAAGAGGTAAAAGTGGGGCTTCGCAACATGACCTATTTTTGACAAGTAACAAGAGCAAACTCCAGACCAAGCTGCAGAGACTTTGAGCAGATGCTTAGTATTCTAGGAAATACCATTCTTTTTATAAGCAAACTATATTTACATGAAATCTGTGGTATGGCTAATTGTCTATCTAGTGTACTTGAAATTCTGGGAAAAGAGGTGTTTCATCATAGTTTGATCTGAACCATGAAAAGTAGTGACAACAACTTGGTTGAAGTATTTTCAAAAACATCTATAGGTGTGAGGGGTTTTAAATTTCCTGTGACTTTTTTTTTAACTTACCTCATAGAGTAGTACATCATGAGTGACGTTTGGTGGGGTTCATTGATTGTGTAAGAGAGGCGAGCAGTTCCTCTGCATACGGATTTAGTATTTTAACATGGATTTAAGAAAGTTGCATTATTTTATTTCAAGTTCACACAACTTCTTTTCTCCTTAAGACTTACATGCTGTGACAGAAACACCGCCTGCCTTTGACTGGGTATGGTCCCCTGTGGTTTATTTTTATTCAACAGTTTATACAAAGTAACTTTCTAGCTTTAGGAGACCTTCAAAGTTTCTTCTCTAGGCATTGGGGTCTCTGAAGCATCTAAGTCTGCAAAAGGAGATATTTCAGCCATCTAAGATATGCCCCAGGTTTAAAGGTAACTTAAAAAAAAAAAAAAAAGAAAGAAAAACTATAAAAGATTAGTCATAAGAATGGTCTAATTGGCCAGAAGTCTCTCCAGTGGCAGGGTGTTTTATTAACTGGAAGAGACATCACAGACAGTATGCTGAGATAAATCTGACCTGACTTCTGCTAATGTTTTCTAAGAATGGAATAGCAGGCTGCGAGGGAATAATTTTGCTGAATTTTTCTTCACAGAAAGCGAGGGTTGATTTTTTTGCTTCCCCCCTTACCTCCCTTCCTGAAATCTTTTGTGAATTAATTTTCTATTTCCTGTGATCAGGGTTTTTCTCATACCTCATTCATTCTAAACATTGCATTGAAAAATGTCAAAGATTAGGACAAAGGACAAAAGAACTATGCACCTCCCATCTGGGCAGCATAAGTAATGACAGGGTCAAGATTGAAGTCCATGAATCCCTCCATTACCTCACTCTCCCACTTTCTATTTCATTTTTAAGGATGCCCTGAAATGTGAAGACTTCTTTTAATGCCTTATGAGAGTTACTGTGAGAAAGGTGATCAAAAGGACTCTGCTGGCTTGGGTGCCCTTTATCTCTGAGGAAGGTGATGCACAGCATCTGGAGATGATGGAACGCATGATTAACATTACCACAGAGAATGATTAATATCTTCTTAAAGCACCTACTTCCAGATTATCCATCATTTCATTAGAGTGAAAAAAAAGTTCTTTTTGAAAGGGGGCTGTGCCCCTGAACCATGAATAACTAACCCACCTCTTGACATGTTTACTAATTGAGTAGCAGAGTATGCTTAATATTATGTTGAACAAATAGTGGTGCCCCCTCTTTATGCAGAAACAAAAAGGTAGGAAAAGAACAAAGTGAATGTGAGACAGTAGTTTAATAAAGCAGTTAAATGATTTTCATTTCATGGAAAGTGTCTTTAAATATATTAACCAATGTTATTTTACTTTCCTTTTTTTTTTTTAAACCCCCTGGTGTTGTCAGGCTAGACTTTTTTTTTTTTTTTAAAAAGGAATATTATAGTTCTCTGGATTATGTAATGTTTCAAAAATTATATCTTTCTCTAAATTCTCTTGGAGAGCAATGCTGTTCCTGTAGTATTGGAAGTGGGTCCTTGGGGGTATGTAAGGTCTTACATCAACATTCCGTGTTACAGTCAGGGACCAATCCTGCAAACACAGTGAAGAAAAGGCTTTGTGCCTGTGCTGGCTGATCTGGTGCGGGTTACGCTGAGTTTACCAGTGCTCTGTAGCTGGTGATTCTTGAATCTAATTGAAGAGATGAGCAGGCTGCTGGCAATTTGTGGAAGGAAAAACAACTACTTTCTTTTTGTCAACCATCGTCCTTTTTACAAGTGCCTGCATTCTTTTTGTTTTTTGTTAATGGCACTGAACAGCTCTAAAGTTCAGATCAATATAGTGCTACCTTAGTGCCTTGCTCACATATATAATATCTTCTTTTATTAATCCTGTTTCCAGGGAAGTGTGACAGGCAGTGGTGATGCAGAATACTAAACTGGTGATTATTAATCACTGTCTTTCAGATCAATAATCCACTGGAACTTTTCCTTTCCCCATCCTATTTTTTTTGTCACTTTAAGTTAAACAGAAGTATTTATGTGTATACTGCTTGTGTTGTGTTTGTGTGTTTAATAACATGTGTGTCCTTCTGTTCAGCATCAGCCTAGTGCCTGCAGCTTTTGCAGCACCTTCTTGCTGATTGGAGACTGATTGCCCGAGGCATTCATCCCCACCCAAGGCTTTCAGGGGTGACCCTGAGACATTCATTGTGGATGCAAGACGGTAGATAATATGGCATTGCTGGTAATATATTGCTTGCTTGGTATTGTTGCCTGCAAACCAACAAAGGCAGGGATCACTGCCCTAAGAAATAAAGCCATCCGTAGCCCTCTGCCTTTGTTTGATTTCAGGAGCATTAGTTACATTATAGTGTGTTCAGATTCTAATGTTGGGAATTTGAGCTCTGGACGACATCCCCTGAGTGTTGTGACAACAGAAGCATGAAAAGATGTTTTCTGAGAATTTTAGAGAATTCCTTGAAAACGATACCATGTGGAAACCCCACTTGACACACTCCTGACTTTTTCAGGAAATTACAGTTGGCTGCAGGAAAAAAATGAAGCTTTCTTAGTTTATTTTTTACATTTCTCAGTTTTTCACCTGCTTTTTTGTGACATACAGGCTTTTCGGGGGCAGGCTAGGAGAGAAGAATGGCTCCTTGAAAGCCACCTCTGGTATGACTATTACAAGAGACAATGAACTCGAACATGCTTCTCTCCCTTTCTTCTTCCAAAGATCATGAACTTGAAACTCAGTTGTGCATGCATGAAAGTTCTATAAACATTACTTAAACAGCAGCCAAAAGACCTTTGCCAGCTCTGGCCTACTTCTCCCCTTGTTGGGGCTCAGCACTCCCACTCAGTTGACTACTTGTCCTACTCTTTGCCCTCTCTGCTCTGCTGCAGTCGTCCTGGAATTTTCCTCTATGCAACTGCTGTCCAAACCAGCTGCACCCACTACATCTTCAGCAGTGGACCGAGGAGGGTATTAATCATATTTTTGAGGAGGACACTCTGCTATTTATCTCCCTGACACCTCCAGCGTTTGGGAGCCCACTGCTGCACACAGCCCATTGACTAGTAATATTACACATTACCGTGCTCCATTGCCTCTCCCTGCCCTCTTCATTGAGTGGCTGTTCAACAGTGGAGTTGTGTTTGTTCAATCAGACATAATTTATACCTTTTTTGTTCCTTCTGGAGAGCTCTTGCTAATTTTAAGTCTAAGCACTGTGTTTTCCATATAATTCTAGCTCCAACGTCACTGGAACTGAAGATGGTCAAATAGAACCGATTCCAGACTTGTTCAAACTTGTTGGTTTTAAATCACCAAATAGATGATTTAAAAACAAAGTGTCAAGGGAGATCATCTCATACTTACTTTAAAGATCTGAGTTTTATTGCGTGTCTAAGAATGTATGTCTTCTATCTCTAAAGGGAATACCTGCAACAGCACATTGTACTGTGATCCCCTGGCTATTGTCCAACTGCAAAGTCTGCAAAGGACAAGAGATTAATAATTCAGTTAATTTATAGCAAGTAGTTTTTTTGTTTTCATTTTTTAAAAGAAATTTATAGGAAGAGGAGTGGGTAAGGGAAGAAAGCTCTTGTAAGACTAAACAACTAATCATTCATCCTGGAGTTTGTTACCCTTTCAGATTCATCAAACTGTGTAATGAGAGCAGCTAGCTTAAGATCTGCCTAATTTTACATTGTTCAGACAACATAAAGAAACAGAAAGTGTTCTGCTACAAGATCTTTGGGAAAAGGATTACTCATTACAGGACATGGCAATTATTTCACATAGGAGGGCCTAAAATAAACTCAAAATTCCTTTCTTTGTTAAAAAAAAAAAGAAAAAAGAAAACATGTTTTAGCTTGTCTTCTCTGGATGAAATTTCTGAGGGGTGTGAACTGACGAAATTTCTGGAGGAGTTAAGCCAGTTTAGCCCAGTTAAGGATTTAGCCCATCAGGTCCCAGCAAATGGCCCAGGGGATGAACAGATCTCTCTGATGCCAATCACTGCAGTATAAAAATACTCTGTATTTCATTCTAGCTTCTGTTCTCTCCACTCCACTGGAACTGCTCTTGCCAAGGTCTCTAGTAACCTCTTCAGGGCCAAATCTCAAGGCCATTATTCCATTCATATGTTCCTTGACATTTTGGCTACATCTGACAGACCTCATTATAATCTCTGTCTTGAAATCTTGGTTTAAAGACTCTGTCCTGGAACCTGTTCCTCCCATTAACTTTCTGTTTGCTCCTACAATGACCTTCTTGGGCCATTTTTTTTTCATATTTTTAACTCTTCAGGGCAGTGTCCTCTGAACTCATCTTCATCTGTATCCAAATCATTTCCATTGTAATAATAATTTTGGCTTTTATCACCTCCACTACTTTCCTAATGGAGATATTGCTGCACTGGCTTGCCTCAGAGCAGCCAAGCCTAGACATCTGCTCATCTTTTTGACATCTCATCCCAGATGCTTTATCACCAGGCAAAATTAATGTGGGTAAAATACTTTATTACCATCTTAATCTCATATTCAAACGTGTAACCTGAATATGATGCCAACTGCACCTTCCTTTCCCCCTTGTACTTTCTTGCTACGTCTAGAACTTGCTTCTTGTTCTCCCATAACAACTCTCAAGTTCTGGAAATACCCACTTTTTTCCTTGTGTGTAAATCTAAGCTGAGCTGCAACCCCTCCTGAGGTGCAATTTGCAGAAGAATCTAGGTCAGTGGATGAGGTGGGCATGGAACAGGCCCATGTGGTTGGCATACAGCCCTGTGGGAGATATGGCATATATGCAATTAAGACAGAATGCTCTGGGAATTGTGCTGCTAGCCTCTAACAAACCTCTACTGAGCATATGCAGATGGTGATTTGCAGAGGATTATAATTTGGCCACATTTTGTTGAATATTCATGAGGACAGTGAACGATACCTCTCTGTCCCTGCATTGGCCTCTACCACATTTTGAGACAGTCCCCCAATGCACATTAGTGGAGTTTCAGTAAAAAAATTTTAAGCCTTTCAAAACAACTGGTGTGATCATTTGTTCTTCCTGAAGCTTATTCTTAGAAATGGCTGAACTGTTCTGTAGAAGGTTCTCACTATTTTTCAGCATGAAGCAATAATAAACCCAACAGCTCAAACAGGCATTAAAAAGTTGTAGTCTACTGCAAACAACCTTCACTGTGGACATGCTATCACTCTTGCATCTCTTTTCAATATTTCTGCTCTGAATTAGATCTTAAATTTGAAAGTGAAGCAAAAGTAATGGGTACTCCCTCACATGAAAGCTCATCTTTTTTTTCAGCTCAGGTGGAAAGCTGAGCATAGTTAGTCAGAAAATTAAGGCTCAAGGAAACATGTTTGTTGTAAGAAAGACAAAGAAAAATAAATGAGCTTTGTGTTGTAACCGAAGTCTTGCATTATGTTTCCTGATCAACTGTAGGCTTGAAGTCAGATTCCTCTCGTGCTCACTGGAAGCTTTTCTATTAACTTGAAGGGCAGAAACCTTCATCTTTCCACACCTCTGTACCCTTGATGAGGTTCATACTGACTTCATAGGTCTGGCATCAGCCTCTCTTGATTAGTGTTCACAAAGCCCAGAGAGATGATTTCATAGGACTGCAAATGTTTTTAATATCTAACTTCAAAGTTGGTCCTGCTTTGAGCCAAGGGTTGGACCAGATGACCCTCCAGCATCCTTGCAACCAAAATTAGTCTATAATTCTGTGATCAGTGTTCTAAGTGGAAGCAACTCTGATGAAAACACACGTGAGATCCTAAAGGTTAAGAACAGGTATGATCCTAGTCTATCACACAGCAAAATAAAACAAGTTCATCTGAACTGTTTGGGGTCACTCGGTTACCCTTCTCAGTGAGGGGCAGTAATGCTTTGTAGTCTGAACTTGGTCATTGAGGATCCTCTGATCCTATCTCAGACCATACCAGCAGGCCAGGCCAAATAAGACATTGTTATTTGGACTACAATTACCACAATCTTACCTAAACAAGAAGAAAATGAGAAGAGTTATCATTATTCCCAGGTCTGCTATGTATGAGTTCTTACTGGTTTTGTACAGAAACAACTAGAAGAAGGAACTATTTTTTACATGGCAGTTATTTTGTAATAGAGACTTTCATGACAATTGATGATAAAAGACCAGTCCACAGTTTGAAACTTTCCACTATACTTGGCCTCTGATTAAAAAAAAAAAGAAGAAAAAAATCAAATCCCAAACCAAAACCTGAAAACAAATCTGAAGGCAAAGAAAGCTTTATCATAGCTAAACAGATCACAGTTGGATAACATGAAAGCTTTGCAGCTGGGCTGAGTTGGGTTAGCTGTGCAAGACAGGAGATCTTGTTTCAGAAGCAAAGGACAAGACAAGGAGCCTCTCTAGATTCAGGTGAAGAACAAATCTTTTGACCTCTAGGCCTATGCTAGCCTATGTGAAATTCAGATCTCAGGACTAAGTAAGAGCTGATTGAGCAGAAGATGGGGCTTGTCTATTACATCCTCACTTTTTAATTAGATCTTATAGCTGCATGTCCTTTGATCCTGAGCTGTACGTGACAATAAACATACTGACAATGGGGATTACATCAGGAATAAGTTTGGGCCACTGTCTTTTCCAGCTGAGTAATTTCTCTACAGAAAAAAGTTATTCTGGCATGATCTGAAGAGGTTTTAAACGGAGATAGTTAAGCTGAATAAAAGGCTAATATGGATAATTTTGGTTTGGCATAATGGCAACTTACTCAAAGTTCATTAAATCCATTTCTAATTAACTAATTCAAATTAAGCTACTATTACACTGCAATAAACATGTCCACGTAGCTTTGTGAACAAGTCTAACTCTCACTTTAAATTCTCACCTTAAATTATGTGGATATAGCTTTCTAGCTAGCTGAACCGAGTATTAGGCTAGAGAGTGTGACAGATGACAGCATCCATGAACAATATCAGCGTGCTGCCATCTTTAATTTTCTCCTTTCTTTTTGTGTCTAAATAAGACAGCAACAGGAAAATCTGTTTATATAGTTATTTGCTGACAACATGTTGCTCTGCCAGATTCACCAGTTTTTAAGCATTCTTCACACCAACTTGCTCTTTGTGGAGCATTTTGATGTGTGTAGCTCTTATAACTGGAAAGGATTCACTGCCTTCCCCTGGCTACAGGTGTACTACTAAATTAAACAGGATCACCTGGTGAGGTCCTGGTGAGCTGTGAGAATGGTCCTGGACATGTTTTTGCTCGAGCTGCCTGCCACCTTCCA
Organism: Haliaeetus leucocephalus; assembly: GCF_000737465.1. NCBI lineage: Eukaryota > Metazoa > Chordata > Aves > Accipitriformes > Accipitridae > Haliaeetus > Haliaeetus leucocephalus. The sequence continues at coordinate 18,929,472 of NW_010972775.1, forward strand.
AAACCATTCTGGGGCATGTAGGAGTGAAGTGATGCAGGGTCTGTCCCTATTCCAGCCCTTGGTGGCCTCTACAGAGGGTGGGAGAGAGCAGGGATGCTTTCATTGTATCATCCCGTGCTTAATGTCACCCTACAAAAGGATGCCCTGATGAAGCTCAGGGACAATACTGGCTAAATCAGCTTGCAGTCAAAGGATTTATAACTGAATAATTAAGCCCAGACTAACTTCAGGGCACTTTCCTGAATGTGAACAAAAGCTTGTGGATAGCACTATAAATTGAACCCACCTACCTGAAACGCTGCCAGCAAATCTGCCAAAGCCCCTTCCTGTGGAGACAAACCTTCTCCTGCAGGTCTTGTAAATGAATTAATTATGTGTCTGTTGAAACAGAGTAAAGGTTCATCAGTAGTGCTAATATTTGGAATAACAAAGTTGTTAAGTTTGCTGCAATTCAATGTTGCCTAGTGCTGTTGGAGTTCATGGCTGTCTTGTAACACCCTTGTTTGCTAAGTTTGGCCTGCAGAAGGACCCGGGTGTGGCTTGGGGATGTGGTGAGGTGGGGTTTAATAATTGTTATTTTAATAAACATTTGGACTGAAGAAATTCATCAGTAATTTTTGAAAATAACAGCCTTGCTACCAGCGGGTAACCAGAAATGCAGTCTGAAATGTAGATATGAGCTGGTTGGATTTTTTTTTCCTTTAAAAAAAAAAAAGAAAAAAGAAAAATCCCACAAGACTGTTGAACAATTACAGCTTAATTTACAAAAACACTTAAATGTATATTGTCTTGTGAGCCACTTAGTCCTATTGTCTTCAAATGGAAGCTTATTCACGTGCTTAACTCTGAACAGCAGCTTAAAGGCTCTGTTGAATCAACCCCTGAGACACTAAGGAGACCTTTGTAAAAGTAACCATTGATAAATAGGTAAAACTTGGAAAAAAAGCAAAGAGCAACAAATCTGCCAGTATGGATAGCACAGCAGAAATTACTTCAGAGTCTTGGCTAAGTCACCCATTAAGGTGACCACTTGGGAAGATACCAGGTTGAGAGGTTCCTTAACAGTACTTTATGGTAGGCACAGCATGTAGGGTCTGATCCGGCAGGTGTTGGAATACTTCATTTCTGGGTGCTTCAGTGACAATGATGCCAACAAAAGGAAGATAGTTCAGAAAAGAGAGAAATAAATAGATGAGGAAGCTTGAGAGAATGACTTATGAAGAATGAACAAAATGTGAACTGAGTAATACAAACCTGTTAACTGATGTCTACCACAGACCATGAGTACACCTTACTGATGCTGGAAGGGTGTAAGCACCAAGGCCAAAGGATTGCTCAGGGCACCGAGACTCACAGTGACATGAAAAAAAATGAAAAAGGGAAAATTGAGGTTCAAAGTCAGTGAGGTTGTGCTGGAAAATGCATAATGGCCAAATGGATGAAGGACCACAGACGTATAGGTAGCTTTGAGGATTTTGGAACAAAGTCCAACGGGGCAAGGGAAGTGGAGGAGAGCTGCCTGCCTTGACGAACAAAGAGGAGGGGGAGCAGCCGAAGGAAAGAGAAACTTGCTGTGGTGTTTTTTAATAGCCAGACCCACCAACCTGAATCCATCACAGCCCTAATGATTAGACAATATGTCCTAGGGTGATCTGTGATACCATCAAGCAGCTGTTCAAAGGGAGTGTGTTACCATTGTGTAACACACTTAAACCTAGCCTGAGTAATGCAGTGTTTACCTGAACCAAGTGTGGAGTAGGAGAGATGAAGGTGGTTGTCTCTTCCATACCTAGTACCTTTGCATTGAGACTCTAATAACCACCATGAATCAGTAAAATTATTTTCACTAGCTTTTTATTTAAAATGTTGGTAGTGCCTTTCAAGCAATGACAGATCCCAAGGCCCACCCCTCCTGTAGCTGCAGGTAATATCCTGATGTTCTCTATGTGGTGTTGGCAGGTACTGTATATTTTAGCACATTTTGACAGGCCTCTACAGCATCTTTGAATCAATCAAGTGCTGCTAAATCTAATAAAAAATTACCATTAACTTTTAAATAATAGTAAGAAAATTGTAAAAGGCGAATCGTACCAGTCCTGCTGTCTTGGTTTTAGGAAGATACATGCTTTTCTGTCAATCTCTGTGTCTTCACAGGAGCTGATTTTCTTAGTCAATCCCCTCTGTCTCTGGGAAGTATTATTATCACTTTGAAAATAAGAAAGAAATGACAGTTTCAGTTTGAGGACATAAAAAGGGGATCTGATGACTCTGGGTGCATGAATATTTTAGCCCTGTTGGAGGCCCAACTTGGGCTGGATTTGCAGAGATATCAAGCATAGTTCCTCAGCTGTGGTGTTAGTAACAAGTAGTTCTGAAAACAGCAGTATTTGAGACTGAACTAATAGGAAATTGATGTTCTCCAAACCGTGTTAAAAAGTGACTTGTCCTGGATTACTTGGGAAACCTGTAGCAGATTTGGGGATCAAACTAAGCTCTTCTAGATCACAAGTACCTATCAGTCCTAGTGAAATTCAGTAACCCTCTCCCTTCCAGACATACACTCGTTAACTTAAAGTCCCTGTCACTGCAATTTTATTAGTAGTAGTATGCAAGATTTCAACCTGCCTTGGGCAGCTCTAACTATGCTGCAAATCTGCTTCCAGCTGTAGTGCAGATATATTCAGTTGTTCTATGTATCAGGGATAATGAGGATTATTGCATGCCACTTTATTATACAGTCATGGATTTAGCAGGGGAAAGATGGGGAAGCTGTTCACCCCTTTCTCCAGATAGCATCTGCTGCTGCATGGACATGGTATCAGCTGGGTGACAGTGCATGTGTGCGGATTAACCTGCCTCTGGCCCTGATTAAGCCATAGCAGGATACTCTCTGCCCTTTTATGCTGAGGCATTTCATGTATAAAAAAAGGGTCAGTGTGAGCTTAAGATTTGAAATGTCCATATGCAAAAGTTGGGAGAAGGCAGAATTGCAGGTTCTGATGGTAATGGAGATATTTCTTCCATCTTAGTACCCATATAGCAGTAGTAGCATCTGACGGTATCCCAAAGAGGAATGGATGTTCTATGCTGACAAAACAATGTAACTGCAAATATAATTTCCTGATTTTTGTGCATGGCAGTCCATAACCTAAAAGTTTTCTGGTTGGAGGGCACCCTTTTTCCCTTCTTTTGTTTGCATTAGAGGCCTGATGTGGTGTCTGCTAAAAGAAAAAGAAAGATTTCCAGTGTCTTAAAGAGATGTTGAATCAAAGCTGTAGTTCGCATATGTATGCACATGTGTAGAAATTGCAATATGTTGTATATACACACATTATACTATCACACATATGCATTTGTATATACTGTTTACATGCATCGATGTTATGCTGTATGTGTTTTTATTATCATGGTTTGTAATCCCACCATCATTCAAAGTCTTACCAAATAGCACTGTGGGCAGCATGCCAGCTTCTTTCACATTCCTGCTAAAGTCACTTGGAATATATCTGAACGTGGCAAAACACATTTGCCAAGTTATGTGCATAAAAACATCCTTTGATCTTTCAGACTCATAAATATGTAATAAAGTACATGATTGCCCTACTGATCTGTCCTACATCAATCTTACGTCTCTTTTATTGATTCATCAAAATAAGATACGATCAAGGTACAAAAGAGTTAAAGAAGCTATTTATTTTAATGTTTCCTTGGAGAGTTTGCATGTTATTTTGAGTACAAATTATATATATAATATTTCATGAACGATGTTTGAAGCATTAAAAATCACCTCTGCACTTCAAGTTAACACAAAACTCTGGCAGTCAGCCATCTTTTATTTGCTTTTTTTCTTTTCTTCCTTTTTTTAAAGGAGCATTGCAAGATGTGGTGTCATTTTTCTATGGCCATACTTAAGACTTTTTCCCTTCTATTTTTAAATCATGTACTTAACTGGTATTGTAATCCAACTTTGAAAGGCTGAGGAAATCATACTTTGCAATAGATTTAGTATATGGGCTGTTTGGATTGGGTAGTGAGTCTTGTCCAAAACCAGGGATTATCCTAATTTGTACTGAGGGTAAATTGAGAGCTGTGAAGGCCAAGGGAGGTATTGTAGGAGTAATAACAGAGGTAAAAACTTGGCCTGAAAATATACATGATAGCAAGCCTTACCTCTGCCTTGTGGTTTCTGAGACGTCTTTAAATGGCACAGTTCAGACTTTGGCTCTATCAGGTGTGAAGCCGCTGAAGCTGATAAAAGTGAAATGTATTTGGAAAGAGGAAAAATTATGCAAACCATAAATAGAGTGAGTTACATAGTGGGTCATAAAATCTACATTTTGTTTCACAAGGGAGAAATCAGGTGGAGTCCTTAAGCGTTTGAGCTGTTAGTCTTGCTTGCTGGGAGAAGAATGCACTTTTCCCCATGATGCCGCATCTACTGAGTTAAAGGACCATCTGAGTTTGCTTTGACATATTTAGTGCATCCAGCAGAGGCTGGTTTATGTCAGCCAACGCATTTTTCACAACCACTTTATGGCGCTTACTCTTTGGCGGTGTAGAAGCATCCAGTTCTGAAAACGTACTGATAATGAATGAAATAATTTCTGAGCAAGACCTGCCAACCAGGTAGCAGGCAGTGAACTTCAATACACTTCTCTGAAGCTGTAAAATATGGAAGAAAGTGACATGGGTGCAGAAGAGTTCACCTCTTTGTCAGGTTCTCTCCTGGCCTGCCATATGAGTTGTAGGGTCTGGGAAAGTGGAATCATTTTCATGCAATACTTGTCATGAATCCACCAGTAACAGGCAGAAAAGGCACAGATTATTGTGTGATTTTATGATAATCAAGACGTTTAGCTGACTTGGAGACTGAGAGAGAAAAAAGAGATGCCAAGTGCTTTGTGATGTTTGGCATCTCCCCTTTGAGGGTCATCACACAGAAAACATTAATTAAGTTTCAAGTCATCTGACAATAGAAAATGTTGTCACCCTTTTCCTTCACCAGTGAGAACTGAGTCAAAGTGGCGTAAGAGACAGTATGGAGTGAACCACTGGCTGAGCTGGAAAAATTATTCAGACTCCTGACTCTCAGTTCTGCAGTTTAGCCAGCAGAAAGCATTGGCTTTTCCTCACTTCCAGTCAGCAGCAGATTCTGGCTTCACATTATGCTAGAAAATGCTGTCAGTATAATAACCTTTAGAGATAGCAAGCCATATGCTGATTTCAGTCACGTGGATGTAACAAGAGAAGTAGTTTTGCACTAAGGAGGGAGAGCATGGCCTCTTCCCACCAGTCACACGCTGCAAAGTCCATATGAGGATTTGATCCATCTGGATACGCTCTCTTGTCTCCCACCCCGCTTCCCTGAAGATTGGTTGTCCTCCTTTGGCCTCCTTCAGGTTCCTCAGTGGTTTGTGTTGAGATCCCTGCAGCTTTCCTGTAGATCTTGCCAGCATCTATCTTTGGTGCTGAGCCGCCAGAATCTCATACCTTGCCTAGCTGAGAAGGAAATCCCTTTGCTCCTCCCTCAGTCAGTCTCATGTATTTTCCTTGCAGAGACCTGCAGGTCAATAGCTGATAAAGCTCAGCACTGAAATGGAAAGGGAGGAAACTTTCCTGAAGGTTTTGTGCAAATCTATAACCTTACTTTGATCCCAAGTTTGTTCTGCTGTTCCTGGCCAGGTGGCAGCTGCAGTCTTAGCAGCTAGATTGTGCCTCATCTTTCCCTCTGATCACTTTCATCTAAGTAACTTCTTCACCAGCACCATTTCGCTGCGGATGTTCCCTCTGTGTGGTACAAATCGAGAGCAGCTGCAAGGAGGAACCATCGTGGCTTGTTTGCGCCAATGGGAAGTGAAGGCTTGAAACAGTTGTCAAAGTACATGTAGTAAATCGAAGCAGGGATGGACATGTCACTGCTGCCATGTGCCAGGGTGATAACCTAGCAAGGGTGAAACAGCTCAAGAGAGCTGCGGCATGGGGGTGAGCCATGATCATGCACCTTTGTATACACTGCAGTATGAAGTGCAGACCTTCCTGCTCTATCCATGGCAGGGACTTTTGACTCTCAGACTCTGGCAGACGAGCTGCTGCTTTCTCCTGTTACCTGGTCCTCCCTCAGCCCCTTAGCAGCAGAGTGCACGTCCTGGCACAGCTCGAACTCCCCAATGGCTTTTCTTGTACTCCAGTGGGCTTTGGGCCAGCCACTAGTGTGGTGAGACTCCCTACAGCCACCTGAGACACCATGTTAGGCTTTTGCCAATGATTATTGTCTCGTCTCTTCTGTGTTACTGATGCTGAATCATCACCATTTGGTTTCCAAAAAAATAGATTTGCTGATTGTTCTTTCGCTTCTATTTCTCAAACCTCATCTCCAAAGAATATTTAGGGTCAGAACATCTCTGTTGCCAGTAATGTGGAGGTGAATCACTGTAGCCTCTGCCTGACATCCTTTCTGTGGGAGAAGTTGGGCTTCTGGGCTTTTGTTTATTATTAATTGAAATGCTTATGTTACAAGAAAAAAGGGTTGGAGGATTAAAATCTATCATTACATTTTCATTATTCAGTCAAGAAGGCAGGGAACTATTAGAGAAGGTTTTTCTAAAACATTTCTGGAGTCCACAGATGATAACCCAAACAAGAGCACGTAAACATACATGGCAATTAGGTACTAGAATGCTTTGTATTTCTCATTCTTTTAGATGTTGCAATTTTTATTTTAATAACTGCCCCATGTTGCTTTCTATTGTTAGTTAGTATTTATCCTATTTATTTCACTTTTGGAAAGCATTTTTACTAAACAGAAAACCTACTTCCTGAAACTTTCTTCCACTTTTCCCAGTGTAACCTTCAGCAAGAGTAATTAAAGCCAACTACTTTCATTTCTTCTAACAACCTTAAAGAACCCCACAGGTGAGACAGCAGTGACACACAAGGAGTCTGGTTTAAGTACCTCAGATATGAGCCTCTGATCCTAGTTTAATATTAGTCACATCTTAAAATGAAAGAGGAAATTGAAACAGGTTTTGCTTCCATAATTGTTTTTTAGAACTAGCGTATTAAATCTTGGTGAATTATTTAGTAGGAATGATGACTCTGCACCTTTGATTGGTAGGTGAAATTTTCACTCTAACGGCTTTTCCTTGGCAGGATTAAATGCCAAGTTCTCAGCTCTCTATGGAATTAGTAAGATCCCGTGATGGATACTGTAGGAAATGAAACCGCAGTCGAGCGAACACTGTGGCTGTAAATGTTACAGGTTTGTTTTCATAAGTTTCCTTGGTAGACTTTTCCGTGATGCATTTTTCCAATTTTTACAAGAATTTTCTCTTTCTTCTCTAGCTTCAGAAAAAGACTGAAACACTCAAAAAGCTTAGGCTGCTAAATGAAAATATTCTAATTTATATCTGCTGAAACTGTGTTGCAGGGTTTGTTCTCATGTATGTGCTGCTAAGGCAGGTTTGCTGAGAAAAGGAAAATGACATTTTCTGGTAAAGTATTTGCCACCTTGTGGTTGAATGAATTCAATGGAGGAGCCTAGTACTGAGAACGGAGGGTGGTCAAGGAAGGTGCCTCTGCTAAATGTGAAACAGTAATTTAGGTAGTAGTTTAGGACCCACCGTGGAGGAAGTGGAGCCTCTAAAAGGTGATGTATTTAGTTTAGATATCAAAACTAACATGGCATGAAAAAACCTTTGCCATGTCTCCCTCCACTGGCTATAGACATAGCCTAGATGACTAATTAAGACTTACAGATACATAAACTTACAGAGATGGCTGAAATGTGGTTGATGAATACTATCCTTTGTGTCTGTGTTTTCCTCTAGAAAAACAAGAGGGGCGGGGGTGAGAATAGCCTTTCCCTTCCTACATGAAGCACACATTTTTCTCATGTATCAAAATTTCTGATTTTCGGGGCATTTGTACATAGCAGACCTGTTACAGCTGACCCTGTCTTTATGCGTTAAGTTTCACTTTTCTGTTCATGGCCTGAAAGAGACAGAGGCATTGTGTTGGGCAATATCTTAAAGATGGTCTTTTTTCTTTACATGTTCATTCTGAATGGGTTATCACTATGGGGGTAATTTTATTAAGGAACCAGGGGCTAAGAGTAGGTTTGGAAAGGAAAAAAAGGATATGTTAAACTTTAAAAGTATAAATGCTGAGGGGAGGAAAATAGTTTCCCTATTTGCCCATCACTAAGTTTATGGGGGTGGGGGGAATTAGAACACAATGAATGGGTCAGCCCCGTTCAGTTAAACTTGAATTCATTTGGGCACTTTCTACTCTCAGATGGATCAAGCAGCAGTAGAGGAAATAATTATGATATTCTTCTCCTTACTGCGACTGGGCATGAGTTAATGCAGGTTTCTAAGCTGCCTTACTAATAGCATGCATTCCAAAGGGTCTGTGCATGTTTCCAATTTAGAGCTGTAAATTAGATTTTATCCTCAACTTGGTATCCATAAAAGACATTCATGGAATACACCTGCATAAAGGTCCTTATTCATCTCTCTCATCCCTGTTTAGGGTTGCTTTTAGGCACTATAATATACTGCAGAACCAGACATTACTTGTGAAATCCAGTGCCCTGAAGAGGAAAAAGAATAATAATACTTTATAAGACTACCTTGCAGCTTCACAGTCCTTTGCCAGTTCAACTGGAATTTAAACATATCATCAAGAAATGATGATGCTTTGATTACTTAATGTATCTGGTTGAAGTATCTTTGTTTAATCTTTTTAGGCCTTGAAAAGGAAAATAAGCTGGTTTTGATACAGAGGATTGGATCCATCCTTCTTGCTACATTATTTATACCACGCTTATCAGAATGATATCAGAATGACTTAAAACACGTGTCATTTCTCTGTAGCTTCTCTACATGTCTGTTTTCTCCAAAGTTGTTGTTATGAAAATTCTTGCAACCATGGCCTTTAATGAGACTAACATCAGCTTGCTCTACCTGCTGGAAGAAACATGTATTCAAATGGCAGTCTGCAGCATCATGCTCCGTTTTCACTGGTAGAGGAGCATTGCTGTCATACAGGCTCCGAGCAGGGTGGCCCCTATGTGGCCGCAGTGATATGACTGAAATCACTCTTCCAGGAAACCTTGTAGTATCTCTCCCCTCAAAGCAGTTATCCCAGTCCATCAGTGGGGTTGTTATCACTCTGTGCCTATTTCTGGTGTAGCTGTCTGCTCCTGGATGCTGTTGCAAGCTCACTGTAATTACAGTGGCTGATGTCCCAGTGCTCAGAGAAACCTGCTTTAATCACAGTCCCTGAGCTCAGGGAAAACCAAAAGCAAGCCTTTTTGAGCATGTCTAAATGATCTGGGATGTCCTGTGCTCTGTGCTGGTCTGCTACACAAGCTGAGTGTCCCAGCAAAAACAATCTGCATTAGACTGCATCCCTGGGGCAGCACGGCATCATCAGCTCATTACTCTGAGCTATGCCCATCAGATACAATCCATCTTCAGAGGAACGTTTTTGGCTCAGGGGGTGAATTTTCTGAGATCTGTGTGTGGGTTTCAGCCACATGGCTCCTATTGACTTTAATGGGAGTCACGCTGCTAGAAACCCATGCACTCCCCTTGGGGTTACGCTCTCCCCTGATGTGTGTGGACTGCTCCACGCATTAGCTTTAAGGGAGAGAGTACACCTCTGCCCTGCCTTGTCAAGAAGAAACCAGGCCCCCTCTCCACCCTTACCCCCACCCCTTTGGCCTTGTGTATTTATGGATAAGCAACAATGGAGACTCATTTCTATGGTAAGTTAGCAGGATTTATACTATAAATATTACATTACAAGGTTCAGACACGGTGCTATTTTCGAACATATCCACACCTTGCTGCAGATCAGTGTGTCACTGAAATATTTCCTTTGAAGAATACGTTTTTGAAACATATCATAAAAATTCTAGCATTGAGATTTCTCCATTTGTGCCATCACAATGCATGTCAAAATGTCTTTATTAAAATAAGATATTAAAGAGTTATAGGTTTGACTTTGGGAGGAAGAGATTCTACAAGGGATTCAAAAAAACAGGCAGCATAGCTTTAATTGAAGGAGACAATGTTGTCAGTATACGTGTTCCTACAGTTATAAAGCCCAGCAGTATAGTATTCATCAAGTCTGATTCCACCTGACACTTGACTGAAAGCATTTTGCACTAATTTGCTTTGTGCTTGTCTAGTAAATCTAAAAAGAATGAGTGAAGGGGTGATAGGTGGCCATTAAACAGAATAAACAGCCTCTGGCAAGTGAATGAGTTTTACAGACTTGTTGCTTTTGGGAGGGGGAGGGTGGAAGGGGAGAAGATTATAGGTCTTTGAATCAGCATGTGGCTGCCTCTATCACTCTGTAATCACAACTGTTTTCTTTGGCCTGGAGACCCATGCGCACCTCCAGAGAGGCTACTACGGTGAAGAAGGAAGCTCTGCCCCCGAACCTCTGCAGGAGAGCCCTCTAGACATATGATTCATATTCCAAGTGTGATAGAGGCCTAAATGGCAATTATTTTATCATATAAACACCAGTGAGATAGATTTCAGTCTGGAGCTGATTGCTTTCCTCAGATAATCCTTTTCAAATTTTCCCCTACATAAAATATAACAGCTTTAGGGTGTTTTCAGGTCCCCACTTATGGTTCAACTTATGGTAAAGACCTTGGGCTTGTTGTCATCTTTGTCTAACTATGCTGATAGCAGGCAGGAAATAGCTGTGTAAAGGCAGGAGGGGGTAAATAGCTGACTCTGTGGTCTGTAATTGGTTCATAGTTTTGGACTGTGAAGAATAGAAAAGAAGGCAGAGGAGGGCTGGAAGACAGCCTAACAAGGAACACATGGGCATCTGAAAACTAAACACAGCTGGACCAAGAAGTACATTTGACCGCCCGTTCCCTGCTCTCAGACTTCTTAGCATTGTTGTTACTACTGGTGAAGAATATATAGCACCGGATTTCAAGGGGGTGGATGGGAACTTTGCTGCGATAAAAGGCTAAATATCATGACTAACAAGAAATCAAAATAAAAACTTCCTTTCTCCATGTACTTATTTATTTAGTTACTTGCTTGCTTAGGGTTCTCTTATCTTGGCAGCCCCATTGCTGCAGTTTTGCTGGAGGATGGTGTCAGCCACAGAATATCAGGGTTTCATTCCCTGGAAAAGGACGTTCAGCGTCAGGGGGTTTCTTTTTGCTTCCCCTTTTCCTTATCCTCCCCTCCCTTGTTGCCTTGAAAACACAAGTGTGGGTAGAAGCTCATGGACTGAGAGAGGACATAATGAGCCTGGAAAAGAGGATAGAGTGATGAAAAACTCTACCTGTCGATACAATGTCAAAGAGAGGAAGTTTTAATCCTCCCCCTCCAACCTTCCCTTGGAAGGTGGGAAGAGGGATCATACCAACCCCAGGTCATGCACTGAAGCCAGGCAGAGGCTCTCTGCGGGATTCATAGATCACTTCTGTGTCTGGAGTAAGTCAGCTTTGTTTTGGCTGCTTCTAGGACAGGGGAAAAGCTTTTCCTCTCAGTATCCCTGAATTAAGGGCTCTCATTACTTGGACCTCATTAAAATAATCTACTTGTGTCATGAGGAAATGACTGATTCCCTCGACCCCTTTCCTCTACCCTGATATCTGCACAAATGTATTTTTCCTTTCTAAATTAAAAAAGATCTTGCTACTGCTACACCTGGATATTTACATTCTTTAAGGAAAAAAAAACCCAAAAGCCCTGAAAACCCTGACTGCAGAACTGCCATTAGTGTTGATTGTGTCCAGCAATGCGCGGTCCACTTCAAGAAAGGCAACATCCTCTATTTTTTAAGCCAAATGTTGTGCACCGCAGCAAGAACAAACAAGAGCAACTTTCATCCTTCAAACACTGAAGCAGCTTTGCAAAGCCTGACATGAAAGGGCCTCCCTTGCTCTCTTGTCCATGTAGGCCTGGAAATGGAGCTGAAATGGCTAACAACATTGGTAATAATAGGGGCCTGCCTGGCATCAAGAGGTGAGCCGAAAGACTTCAAAAGCTGGCTTGAGCATGGCTGCAGGAGCATTTGCTCTGGGATTCAGGCTCCAACTTTTATTCTTTCCCTTTGAAGAGCTTACAATTGGGCGGAGGGTGGAAACCAAGCATTTTTGACATGAACTCTGCCATGGAAAATTATGAGAAAGACAGAGATGAAAAGGCATGTGTCCTGATTGTGCTGGGTATTTTTTTATTTTATTTTATTTTTAAAAGTCTGCAAAACAAGGGGCTAGCAGTACTATAATCATTGATCCTGAAAAGGTTCTTCAGAGATTAGTGCTATCAGTGCAATGTGAACCTCAAGGCTGAGAGGCAGAGTGGAGGAGAGAGACCCTTTTGCACTAAAATAACACAAGCTTTTAAAGGAATAGTGTACTACTCTGCTGGGGGGGGGAGAGGGGGAGGCAGAAAAGGAAAAAAAACAACACCTGTCCTTGAAAATAAACAAACAAAACAAAAAATAAATGGCAAGCTTGGCTTACCTCCAAATTTTGCAATCACTGGAGGGTCCCAACTGTTTGAGTGTAGATCCCTCAGAGCACCCAGACTCCTGTTTGTTTTGTAAGCTAAGATTACTCTGCAGGGCTCTCATGTTGCTCTTACTGCCTATAAACACACAATAATTTCACTGAACCTGGAGAAGCTACTGGGGATTTACTTTAGTATGAGTAGCTGTATGGATATCTATGGGATTACTAAATGTTTAAACAAATTAGCCTTATTGTTTCATCCTTTTTATTTTTGGCAAAGCTTCATTAGTATCAAATACGCAACAGGCAGGCAGGCAACGTTGTGAAAGGTCACCTGTCATTTCCTATTGCAGCACTCTTTTCTGTTGTGTCAGCTTTGCTAACCTTTAATCATTGGGGCAGTAGATAAGGAAAGGAGGGAAACAGAAACTGGTAGTTAGTAGGAAAATGGGAGGGAAAGCAGGTTCACGTGTGGGGACAGGTGGCCACTCTCAGAAGCAGACCCGCGAGACCAGACCTGGAGTGAGACTTGGAGAAGTGCAGAGTGGGAATGTAAGCAATAAAGAGCAGGCAGGAATGGGAGAAGGATGGGTTGGAAGGAAGGAGAGCAAATGGCTGGGAACATCTATGGCTTGTAAGCCACCTACGCCTGTTGTTTCTCCTCAGAGCCTGGAGTGGGAGCAGAGATTTGTGCCTGCCATCGCTGCAGTAGCTGTCAGTAGAGATCTGCTCACTTAAGTGTCCCATTTGTCCGGGTTGCTGCCATACAGAGAGGGTGCAGTCTTCTACTGCTGGCGCTTACTTCCAAACTCAGGTAGCAATACATCTGCAGGAACAGTGGGCAATGGGGAAGGTGTCCTGCACTGGTATATAGATGGAGAATCATTATGTAGATAGGGGATCACTGCAGAGCCTGCACAGAGGCCGTTGAAATGAATGCAGAGAGTTTGTTGGACATTAGAGCCCTCGATAGCTGAATGAACACTTCCTTGACCCCTAAGCCACCCCCTCAGATGTTGTCACTCTAAGCCTGTATCAATTTGACATTTTAAGATGAATATTCTGTTTAGTGGCTCTCACTCTGTACTTTTGGCACTTTCTAGTGGTCCTGAGTGCTCCTTCTGAGAACAACTTGTTTTTCTTCTCTCATTTGTAATCATACCATAAGGGAACTGTGTATACACAGTACACTTACCTATTTTTCTCTAAGTGGGGAGTTGTGGAGTGGTTGCTGTATGTGATTGCCTGTCAGGCACCAATTAGTGATCCATTCAGAATCTCCAAAGCTGTGATCCACAGCCAGGAGAGAGTTTGAGAACACTTGTTTTGAATTATCCTGCATAAATCTCATGTCATATATTTACAGCAAAATGAGATCATATCCCCATGTCTTTTAAATATCAAGACAACCAGATATGCCTGTTTGTGAGCAAGCAAAAACAAACTTATAGTGAAGCTTTTTCTGTAAAGCTGTTTCTGTGACAGTATATCTTAAAAATTAATATACCCCCATCTAAAATATGATTTGCTTTTATGTTTCAAATTACAATGACATGAGTCTTTCAGTTGCTTTTTCCAACCTCTTTTCTCAACCCCCCAAAAAAGCCACTTAGCATTTTTAAAGCCCAACTTGCTAGTCTTTTGCTGTACGTAAAGTTTATGTGTTAAATCTTTGAATCAATACTGATAGTTCTTAACTAACCAGTTCTCAAACTTTAGGGAGGGACCAGAGGGAGAATACAAAGTCCCTGAACTACAGGGACTACAGGTAGAAAGTAAGGCTATGGGCGGCTGCTAATGTGCTCTGAAAGCTGAGTGCTTAAAGCAAGCAAAGATAGGGAAAGCCTAAAATAATATTTTCAAAAACAATCTGTTAATTTGCAAGGACAAGGAAAAGAGCAGCCCTTGGTTGTATTGCTAAGTTTAAGAGATTTGCAAAGCACCAAAGCAAGAGGGAATCCAGCAGCAATTCCCAGGGCTCCCAGCTCACTCACTAGCTGACTTGATGAGCCTCTTTGATCTGGTATTGACATCATATCAGATCTCTTGCACTGTTTCGCCCACTTGCCAAAGCCAGCTTCCCAGAAGCGAAAATGTGCATTCCTTTCCTTGGGGTAATTTGAAACATTGACATAAAACAGACCTCTCACTCTTCCTCTTCTGTGGTCTCCCTTTCGAGTAGTTCCTTCACTAGTGTCTCCTTAAAAACACTTGGAGGTCAATGCCAGGTTCGAATTGTAGTGTTCTCATCTATTGTGAGTGATGCGATGATTAGGTATTAAGTGTATGAATACCAAGAAGAGAAAAGAGAGAATATGTAAGTTGGTTTGGGAGCCTGGGATTCACAGACATCCGATTTTTACAAGATACCTTGTATCATAAACATGGGCTTCATTAACCATTTTTGGCTACTCATAGAGTACTATACTACACAGAATACTCAATGTTGGTTCAGTGATACATGGAATTTGCATGACAAGAAAGAATTGGAAAGTCTCCAGTACAATGTAACTCGTGGAAAGAAGCCTATGCAAAAACTTTCCTCTTCTCTCCACAAAGGAATATTTGACATTGGGAATAAAAGTATAAGCTAAGTTAATGGCTAGCTCAAGAACCACATCTGCACAAGTGCCAAAACAGCATGGGAAATGTGCTGCTCTGTTCCCAGCTGGGCATTCCAGATCTACTTGTTAAAGAGCACTCAGGCCCTCTTACGTTCCCTAGGCTGTATTGCTGACCCTGGTTTTACATGATCCAGCAGTATTAGTCATATTTAGATTCCAGATTTCCCCCCCACATTACTGGCTGCCATAGTCCCTTCATGAGGATACTGGACAAATAACTCACATGAATTATTAGTGTCCAGAATTAAGCTACCCCATGCAACTGTGCATGAAGAGACTTCTATTTTGAGTAGGAAATACAGGCACTTCAGGAATGTGGGGGCAGTGGCTAGATTTCTTATACTATCCTGGACATCAGTTGGCCAAGACTTTTCTCATTTGTTGGTGTGTACTTCTCTTTCATTTAGTCATCACTACTAGGGAGGACATATGTCTGGAAAAATAGCATGCCACTGCTTTAAAAAGTTATAATGGCAGAACTGCCCTTAACCAAATGGCTAGCCATTAATCTTAAATACAAGTGGATTGAGTATCAGAAGGAAAAAAATCTTTGTTGGAGGTCAGGAGAAAAGGCATCCAGGTTGTTTGTGAAATATTAAAAGGTAGAGTTCACTGAGCATCTATCTTGTGCATTTTAATTATGTCTCCATGAACCTGAACTGTGGGGCCCTCAGCAAGCCCTACTCAGTTGTGCTGGCTCACAAAGTTCAAAGCTAGGTTGTAAGTCGTTTTTATTTAGTGCCTACTGACAGCAAGTACTGTAGGTGGAGAAACATTAAGTACCACTTAAATCTGTTCCTGTACATCTTGTTAGAAATATACTGGAGTGATACTCTGGCTCTGACTTCATTGAGATCCATTATAAAGTCTCCCTTGGCCTTTTCTAACACAAACCTGACTATGCCATTGGAGAATCCTCAGCTCCCCTCCAGCACTCAGTAGTTACTGCTCAAATCCAAAATCAACACACCACAAAGTCAATGCTACCAACTATTGATTCAGAAAACCTTGGTATTCTTGACCATGTCAACACAGAAATCAAGGGCTGGCTCAAAATCAGAAAATATGTCTAAAATGGGCTGCTGAAGTCACACATAGCTATGCTTTCTGAGAGCACATCTCAACTAAATTGAAGTGCTCAAGGTGCCAGGGTTGGGACGCATGGACAAAAGCCTGCTGGTCTCTATCAGGACTGGCTCCCTTTCAAAGGTAGCGTGAGTTTTATCTTCGGCTTCCCTGGGAAATTTGTTGAAAACCTTAGCAAACAAAATAAAATACCAAAGATGGGCTTTTCTTGAGTGAGTCTGTCTCTAGAGAGAAAACAATCGCTTTGATCAGAGCACTTGCCCAAGCCCGCTGAAGTACATTTGCAGCTCACTGAGATAGTCTTGGTGCACTGCTAAATGCAGTGAAATGTAGCACAAGTATTTGTTATTGCAGTGAGTATCAAAGGAGGCAATACAGCTTTGCCACTTGCTATAAAGTGTTTCCATGTAAATGGAAATGAATGCTACAGGGGTCTGTTCCCCTCTGAATGCACAGGGGAGCGAGGCGCTGAAGGGTTGTTTTCATTATACCATTAATGGGGCAAGTTATATACTTTCTTTTTTCCCCCGTCCCTCTTCAAAAGCAGGGGCTTGAGGCTCCTTCATTGGGTCGGCCATGCAAAGCTGTGTGTTCCCTGCCAGCCAGGGTAGTAAATCCCACTGTTGTTCTCAGATGCCGGCCCCGGGCCCAGCAGAAATCCGTCCCTTGTCGTCATGCCAGCTGTATTTTCTCTGCGGGGAGACGGCAGTCACCCCTTTGGTGAGGAGGGGCAAGCTGTAATGTCTAGCCAGAAACATCTACCATAAACCATCACTTCCTGTTATGACACTCATGTGTCTAAACTTACTGATTTATTTAGGTCGAACTGTCTAACCTGCTTGAGTAAGGCTGGAATCAGCAGGTACTAAGTCATGTAACAATAGGAAGCACCAAAATACAACTTGCAGTATTAGATCTTGGAATGAATTCCAGTTTAGTTTTATTCTTTAAAAACTGTCCTACACATTACCCAGAAATACCTTTCACGTTTTCATTTTTTCCCATTTCCATTTTTTCTTCCATTTTAAAACTTATTATTAGTACTATTATCATCATCTTCTTACTTGGCCATAGCTTTTTAAATTTGTGTATTTCCCTGATCAGAAGAATAGAAATTTTAGAAATTGCAAATCTGGAACTTGGGCCACCAAGGATAAAAGAGAGGGTATTCTGTTTTGATTTATACATCTGTCTTGATTAGGGAATTCTGTCTTTGTCTGGAAGCAATGTGATCTGGTTGTTGGAAAAGGGGAGACACACCTTGGGGACACTTGAGTTCTTTCCCAGTTCTGTCACTCAGCTTCTTTACACCCAAATCTCCCCTTTGGGTTTATTAGTGGGAATAAGAACACCTTACTAGCTTGCCCATGTGTTGTGAAACTTAATTTATCTTTCTAAATCTCTTTCAGTTTATCACACTGGAGAGCTTGTATAAAGCATGTAAGTACTGATTTTTAAAGGTGTAAGGTACTTTTCCCTCCTATGAACATTAATTTAGGTTGTACACATTTAGAGTACAATCACACAATACTTCTTTCTAGAAAACATTCAGTTTAGAGATTGTTATGAATTACATCTTTACACCTGTAAATAATAATATCTTGTATGTGTGAGTATATATGCGTGTGGCCATATATGTCTGTATATATTTATATATGCATGTTTATATACACACACAAGCAAGAGAAGAGGTAGTCTTTCCAAATAGTCTGGAAAATCTCTGGGACTCCCCAGCTGTCAGTGCATTACTTTTATTTAAAGAAAACTTATGCAAAAAGCCTATGTGCAGTCAAAAACTTCCCAGCTCTAATTAATATATATATGAAGTGTAAACAAATCATGAAATATCTTTTAGTGCTTAATACATAGAAATGTCCTGTGTTGATGCTAATGAAAAAGTAATGCCTGGTATATTTCACATTGCAGGGCCTGGGGACACAGATCCATGGAAAAGCAATTCATACCAAACTGCTTTACAAGTGCAAAAATTCTGTTAGCCTAAAGCTACAGCACTACATAATTGTACAGGGGAAAAAAAAGCAGAAAAAAACCAGCCCTCCTCTGCCCTGTGTTTGCAGCACAGTCATTTATTTCAAGCTCTGGTAATGGGTCATTCTCTCAAAAATGATGACACCAATATTTCAGCAGAAAGGATTTTTAATCTACCATATTCTCAGTGTAACTTAGACAGCTCGTTGTTACGTAACTGAATAGTCTGTCATTCCAGCTGATTCTCAAGATCTGATCGTTGCAAGGGGAGTTAAGGAAATGTGTGAAGACCATGAAAACCCAACCCTCTACCCTGGAGAATAGTCTCTTAATTGTAATAGCCCATTTAATCATTGTGATTGTTTAAAATATTATGAACAGAGGGAAATAAGGAAGATAATTGTGCTTCAGCAGTCACAATCTTTTGTTACCACCTAAGCTTATTGGAGATTTAGCTGTGGATAGTCCCAATACTTCCTTCACATATCAAGTGGCCTTAATTATGTGGGCAGCTAGAATCCCTCTTGAGAGAGAGGCTTGGATAGCAAAACAGCAGGTAAGAAATGCCTCTTCCTTACTTCTTTGTTTCTTCCCAGTCCCCTGTAGCTAAGGCTGCATATGTGGCTGTCTCTGTGACACTTTAAATGTGAAACAAGTAATTTAGTTGAAAATTTTCTGTTATTTTTTTTACATGCTTCATATGCTGGGTTAAAATCCATTAGCATATAACAAAAATCGGAGCAGATGTAGTGCAACAGATTCCTTAAGGGAGTCCATATTTTTACATATTTTGTAATAAGGAAACTGTCACTCCCAGATGGTATCTAGCTAATACTGGTGGTTTGCTTGCTGATAACATACTAAAAAATAAAATTAATTGTATTCTATTTGATGACAATGAAGCCATTATCATATATAATTCACTCTTAAAGGAAACGTCCAAATGATGGTCTCTTGCAATAACTAGGCTTTTTTGGTCTCCATGCTTGTCCCTTCTCTTCTTCTTCTATCTCAAAAATTCTTTCAGAATTTGTTGCAGTAGAAACCTCCAGCTGCAAAGTGTAACAGCCGTTCATTAGCAAAGCTGGAAACCAGTGTTAATTTGTACAGGGAATCTGGGCCAACAGTGCCTCAATACACTCACCATAAACTTCATCTTTTACCAGTGGTTCTGAAACCACTCCGTTTTAGATGTCACTATTATTTATCATAGCAAAAGGAAACAATTAACTTCATCATTGATGCCACTGAAGGGTACCTATTTGGTAATTGGCTTGATTAGTGCAGGGCTGATACTTGGTGTGGATTTGAAAATCAGGGCAATGCTTTGTATCTAGAGTCTTACACAAACACTTGACACTGATCTGTAGAATGTGTTCGGTATAAAGTTAAAAACTCTCAAAATATTAAAAAACTTCCTGAAAACAGATTTTTTCTGATATAAAACTGCTCAACCCCTTCCTTTTTAGGTGAAATACTCAAGACCTGTTACAGACTTCTCAGTTACAACCTGATGAGAGGTGAACGGTTGAGCTCACAGCAGTTAAGGTTTTTGGCAAGGTTTATTGACATGAGGTACAAGAATGAGGAGCTCAGAAGGTCTTTCCTCTTCTCTTTCTGTCCTACCACAAAAATATCCAAGTTTTCAGGAAACCCTTGAAGAAACTGCCCTTGAAGTTGAGGCAGTATGGTAAAAAGCAATAGGAGAAGAGAGATTTTTTCCTTCTCAAAGTTGACCTTGGGCAGGGAGTGTTGGCCTTCCTGACACCTCCTTGGGACCACAGCACTGGTTCCCCAGGCCAAAGACAGTATGTAGGTGTTGATACTTGTCTGCAGATGGGAAAACTGGAACAGAGGGGTAAAGTGACTTTTACCAAGTCACAATATCACTTAGTGCTAACACAGTAATGTAACCCATGTGCCTGAATTCCCACTTCATTGACCTGCCCACTGCATTAGCACAAAGGATAGAGTGAAGAAAGGAAGAGATTTCTTCCAGTGGTGTTGGGTGTGGAAACACAAAACTATGTAGCTTTGCGATATAGCGGGGTTTACAGGATTGACTAGTTTAAATAACTATTCAAGCAAACTTCTAACTTGATAATAATGATTTCCTCATCTCTGAATGACTGTAGAGAAATACAGGACTATAGAGAAATACAGTGAGGCATACTGTCTGAAGGGTCTAAAATGTGTCTGGCTGTGTTCATTCTAGGTTATTTATGCTTTTTTTTAAATTTCCCTTCTGGCATAAGCAAAAAGTGATACGAAGAGGAACAGATGACTGCTGTTCCAATTTGAGATTTGGTAGAGAAGGACGGTGTTGTAGCCACATTGGTCAGAGAAGCTGGGGTAGTATGGGAAGTGATTTCATATTCTCTGAGGCTATTGCTCTAACTTGGGAACTCACAGCCAACACAGTCCCCTGTGAAACTGCCTGAAGTTATTGGCAGACATTGCAGAGGAAACAGATCTCTTAACTTACATGTAATTTTGAATAAAATATTATTTTATTTTAAAAAATGACAGATCAAGGATTGAAAAGTACAGTGTAAATCTTAACAATCTCTAGTCCTCTGTCCTCAGTTACAAGGTTCTTAATAACCAGCAAGCATTATTTTATTTCATTTTGTCTTATTTTATTTTGTTTTCTTTTTTTCTATTTTAGAAATGAAACAGCCTTGTGAATGTAACAAGAAGGTAGTGAAATTTCAGTCCCTGAGTGGAATTTGTCCTAGGCTTTCATCTTTTGTTTCAATTCAAAAACAGAAGACCCTTCTTTCCTGGTCTTCCTTTGCCTGGTGTCTCACAAAACCTATTCTTGGAAGGTTGCAGCCCCAAATGGCAGAAATCTCATGAAATAGCAGTTCCTCCCATTTCAGTTATTTGGTGACTAGAGTGCATAAGAGATTGTCCATAGTCATTGAGAATTCTGGGGTTTGGATAACAGATTTTCTCAAAAATAATTTACCAAGCCTTGAATGCTCTGAACTCGCTTTGTAACCCTTGTCTTCACCAGTATCAGGCATTACCTCTTTGCCCTTTTTCTAACACATTAAGTACTAGACAACTGTAATATTTTATTTAGCATGATTTGCATTCAACCTTAAAATATCCCTTGAATAATAGAATATTTACATCTTCAAACTTTCCTATTGTAAGTTTGCTGATATTATGAGATGTACATACAGAAGACACATGCCACAAAAAGGAGCATTGCTTTTATGTTTGTGGGTCTTAATTCATACCTTTTCTCTCTCAGCCTTCCTCATTAAGACATCACAGCTGATGAGTTTTCTCCTCTGTGTTTTAATGCCTGAGCAGAAGATGAATTTTATTCATGATTTGGTAGCAAATGTGTCTGGTGAGAAGGAATTTGGACACCATTAAAGCAACCTGAAATTCCACCATGGACGCTGGGAGGGAGCTCTTTCTCTTAGCCATGTAAAGCATCTGCTTAAATTCTCAAGTGTGGAACGTACAGACTTGTTAGGCAAGATTTTAACAGACTGTTTGGCACTGAGTGTAATTTTCCCAAAGACCTGGCAGTGGAAATAGTTTAAATAATAGTTTGTCCAATACTCATCAAGAGAAATGCTAATTGATGCCTCATCTGAATCAAGCTCTGCACAATACTGGAAAGGGAATGGGCATTTCCTGTTTCTTTCCTACTCAATGAAAAGAGATGCTTTCCAAGCGACTGCTAATGTCAGGTTAGATATTTCCCACATATAGGACTATTCTGCAATGTAGATCAGTTCATGGCAAGTATATATGAAGCATGCTTTATTTGTTAAGTATTTTATTGAGTAAAGCGTGGCTTCACAAGCCTGTAGTATATTCTTAGTACCAGTGTTGGTAGATGTCCTTTTACCATATGCCATTTTGAACCCCTCATCGACATCTGTATTCTGGTGTCTTTCATTTCTTTGTTCCTTGAAGTTTTTGGGTTCAGTCTAGCTCTTCAAAACAATGATGGGGACATGAGGAGAAAGCACAGATATGTCTGTGGGACTGGAACACCAGCTGGCCACAATGCTAGAGAGCATCATTGCAGGGCCATTGGGTGAAGTGAATCTGAACTTTTGCAATAAATATTAAAGAGACCAAGACTTTGAATGGATTTGGAATCTGAAAGCAGAAACCAGATCTAAATGTCAGAGCGCATCCCTATCTGCATACTAAGCTGAACTGAATGTTCAGACCCAAGCTTTGGCAGAGAAATCAAAGCCATAAATCCAAATCTGCTTTTTGTATTTCAGACCCTCTTGTAATGCTAATAATACTTTGCCCTTTCACAGTTTCCAATATTTTAGAAATTTTGAAATGATTTATCAAATGAATCGTACTTTCCAATCAGACTTACATGAGCAAGTTGGCTGGAAATACCACCCAAAAGCAAGGGTAGGATTGGGCTGTGACTGAATTTGTGCTCTTTTTGTAGCTGTGTAAGAATACTGAGGCTGTAAGGTTTTATCTGTATCTCTGTAACTCTACCAATGCAATCTTTGTCAACAGCACCAGCTTTGTGTGTCTTGGATTCCCACAACTTCCCAGGTGCAGGTGTCTTGCATGTCTTCACATTGACTTATTCCCCAGTTACTGCCAAAAGGCTTTTCTAGAGAACAGGAGAAAGTGGTGTATGCTCTTGGTGCACCAAAGTCAAGCTTTGCTTTGTCATTGAGTGGCTACCACAATATTAGGAGTTTTAAAAGATTCGCCCGAGGCTCTAAGGGCAGTGAGTGGCAGAGCTGAGACTAAAGAACAGCACCGCTGAATCTACGTGTTCCTCTGAGCAGTTGCCTTTATGTTCAGAAAGAATAGGATTATTTAGCATCAAAGGTACCAGTAGCAGATACAGGGCATCTTCATTCATCATGAATAATGCTGTTAGCAAGAAATAATAGTATTCCTCAGTATTGATGATAATATATTGAGTGCTAGCGAAGCCTTCTGCTAAGAGAGTTATCTAGTGAAGTGAATTATGGAATTTTACTACCTGAATACAAGGACTGATATAAATGATCAGCTCCGTGGCAATGAATTGGTTTAAAAAGGCTTCATAAGAACTTGCCTAATGCTCATAAATTAACATTAAATATGAGATGGGTTATCTAATCACACACTTTCAGGCAAATTCCTTTTTAATATGTATGTACACTGCTGCTGGAAATATAGAAGATATATCAGAGGAGATATTTCCTGCCATAAATGGTTACATTTGATAACTCCATATTATTTTCATAGTTTTTGTCAGTTACAGAATTTCTTTTTTTACCATCAAAATTTCTACACAGAATCCATGTTAAAATAACATTTAGTGTAACTTTAACCCTATATATGCCTGTGCTTTCAAACTAAGGCTGGAATTCCATTATTCCTTTGCTGTGAAATACTGGAATAGTGGGTTCATTTGTTTCGAGTAAAAGTGAGCTTGAGTCACTGAGCTGCTGCATGCCTTCTGCGAACTGCTGAGGCTCAGGAACACCCCAGGGCATATCCATTGCAGCTCTTGGTATATGTGGTAAGCCATGCCCCTGATTGCCACTCACCAAAAATATTGGTGGGAAGACTTGGTTAGTTCACCAAAAGCTGTTCTGAACTATCCTTACGCTGGGGCAGATTCATCTAGTGCATTTAATGAAAGAAGAATAGAAGGCCCAAAACGCAAATGCCTGCTTTTCTGTCCCCTGGATTCGCTGGGTAAGGGAACAGTGGTCCACCAGGTTAAATGTGATTTTTTTTTCCTGTAGCATATACCACTGCCTTCTGGGAAGTACCACAATGAAAAACACCAGCTCAGTTCAGTGTTTTGAACTCTAAACAGTGACATTTACTGTACTTTGTGGTGCTTGTGATTCAAACAATTCCCTTCTCAACCTGACAGAGGAGATATGCAGCAGAAAACTGCTTCCACCTGTTGGAGTGGCTTGCATTTTAAGCAGGGTTAACTATGGAGCACCATTTGGAAATAGTTTGTAAAATGCTTGAATCCTCTGGGGATGGTTGTATTATACACCTTGTAGTTGCTGAACATTTCAGGACTTAAACTTTATCTCTAAGTCAATCAACTCAGGATCAAGCAAGAGGACTGGATAACAATTTTACTAATCAAAACAATTTTCTGAACATTGTTGAGTTCCAGGGAGTTTTCCCTGCCATCTGAAAACACGGTGAGAGGACGCCGAGAGCAGAATTATAAAACAAGCTCTTTAAATCATGTTGTACTTGGAGTTTGATTTCCTAGACTTTACAGTGAGCAATAGTAAACTAATTATGATTAAACTGATAAGGAGGACTCTAAGAGTCAGACAGGAAAGTCTTTCATAAATAACCAATAAGGAATGCTTGGTCTCACAGTTGACAAGCATCAGAAAAGCTTGGTTTTGCCTTTTCAGACTCAGCTCTTAAAAAAAACCAAAACCCAAACAAAAAAAAAACCAAACAAAACCAACTCCAAACCAGTGGAATAAAACATACGTTGTTAGTATTAAATAAGTCCCATTTTATCTTAAATCGCATGACATCTTTCTGACCCCAAAGAACTGGCTCTCAGTCATATTGAAGCAGCACTATTACTGTTGCTGTTCTGTAGCAAAATTTGGATCTAGACTTAGACATCCTGAGAGAGCAAATAGTTTGGATCCAGCTTTTTGTGTTTGGCCTATTTTTAATAGTATTTGGGTTTCACAGTTATAACTGGGCAGAATTTATTCTGCTTAATACATGAACATTTCTTCCCGATAGGTTAGGTCAGCTGTGAGGTTTAATCAGTGTTCAGATTTCTGACATGCTGCTCAAGGGCATATAATCTTGCAAATAAACAGCCAAGGAAGTGACTGTATACAACAGAGATGATGTAGGATTGCAGGGGATCATTTCCACTCAGGTGTTTATGGTTGTAGTGTCTTTTCATAGCAGATAAGAGATGACATTCAGTATTACACTCTGTATTGCACCAATATGTATAAAATAAATAGTTATTGTTGTTTCCCCTTTGGAGCACTGTTGTCTAAAAGACTGAACCGCACATGTTTGCTCCTCTTTGAAGCATGCAGCTACTTCCCACTAACATTACAAAGACTTGGTGTCTTTTATAAAAGTAGCATATTTTCAGCTCCTTCCTTCACTTGGCTTTAAAGAGAATTTTCATACTGATCCTGCCTCTGGGTAGTCCTAGTCCTATTCTAGTTCTTTTTCCTACAGTTATAGCTCCAAATTAAGGCCTCTGATTTCCATGAGCACAGTGTGACAAGAACAGTAGTGGGGACCAGAATCTTCTTTCCCATGCTGTCCTATCCATACTTGATGGTACTTTGGGGAAGAAAGGGCATTCAGCCAAGGAATGAAACTTAGAAGCAACCATATCAGCCTCAAAGATTTATTTATTTAATTAAGTCATCATCAGGATGGAAAAATACTCTCAGTTGCCAGACAGAAATGTTCCAAGCTTAGGGAGGGTCAAAGTGCATGCTTGCAAGTTATATGTTACCAGGACCTGAACAAGAAGTTTCACAAAATATTGCCCTTTGGTCTAGAGTAAGCCACTTATGTTATGGGTGCATTGGCTAGCAAGGAGGAGAGGGAGGAGGTCTCGGAAATATATGAGTTTGCTCTCCCAATAGAGTAATCCTGCCTTAGAAGCAGACTCACTTGGCAGCTATTTTAATGTCAAGTGGCATAACTGGACACACTTAATACAGCAAGGCTGAAAAATGTAGTAGGATAGGCGTGAACAGGACCACTTCAGACAATGAGAGCAGCCTGCTGCTGTAGTAGACAGCTACATGATCCATAACGTCCTTCAGAAACTCCTCAGTTACCTCTGCGCAACTTGCCTCTATTGCCAAAGGAGTGACTGGGGAGTCTGAGAATGACAAACTCCATCCATTTCATACAGCTGGAGAAATTTCTGCCACTGAGCCACCAGTGGTCCAAAAAAGCTCCCAAATCCCTTTGTCAGCAAAGCTCCTAGGGGGCTTGAGTGTGAGCTTTCAAGTCTGTGCAGCCAGAGACGCAGCCCTGGACCAGCAGGCTACCTCTGTGAGTTGGCTCTTCATCTGGTACAAATTGGCCTCGTTCTTCTGATCTGGCCCTGTACTACATATTACTGCTGTACAATGTTTGCTGTCATTTTAGATAGGACTGAACATTTTTAAGAAAGGTTTGGGAAGTACAGCTTGCCTTAGACGACTTCTGGTAAATAGCTCATATTTGCTGTTCTCCCCAGTGGGAATGCTTATGAACTTTAGAGACAAAAAATCCTCTGGCAGGAGCAATTTAGCAAAAGTAGGGTGCATTTTAGTGAGGCCTCTCAACTTCCCAGTCAGTTCGGTTGTTGATTTTTAAATAAGTCTTGCATAGATCACTCTCAGCTTTTTAATGCTCATCTGACTGGCTTCATTTGTCTCCCTGAGGGGTGTGTTGCTGCAATATTTTCCTGTTCCAGGATCTCACCAATTTCTCATGCAATTTACCCCTGTTAATCATCTCTCAGGACAACCATGCAGTCCTTCAGCTGAGTTTTCTTTGCTCAATGAAACAAGTCAAATGCATTCAAAACATACACATGTTTTTCAAGAATCAATTCAGGCATATTTGCCCAACTAGCAACGAAGAGGCATCAATGGGCAAAGCTGACAAAAGCTAGGGCACAGCAGCAGACCACTGGGTTACATGATCAATTCCTGGGGAAATGGATTGCTTAAAATTTCTGTGTTGCAAGACTTTCTCATCTCAATGACCCACGTGGAAGTAGGCATCATTTGTCTGTGGCAGAGCTGTCTTCACACAGAAGCATGAATGGGACTGACAAATACCTCCCCAGCAGTTATACCTCACTGGGTCATTGGAAAAAAAGTAGCTTGTGCAAGTAGCGAGACCTGTTGAATGCAGTGGGAGAATCTTACGGTTTTCAAAGGGAAGATGGCTGTGTCTTGATTCTTCAAAATTTGCTTCCTCAAAAGCTGATCCTCCTGTGATTCATTCTTATGGGTTCCTCTTGTGATGTGCTGAAGTCTCAGCCTGGAGAACCACACTGAGGGCAGCAAGTATGGTTTTGCTTTTAGATGATATCGCATTTAAATGTCAGTCAGCTCCAGTATGTGGAAATCCAGCTGAAAAGACTCTTTTGCCTTCTTCCAGGATGCAACAAACAGATAACTGAAATTTTCTGTGAATTATCAGCAATGTAGATCGTTGTCTTGCTTGAAAACCAGAAGAATTGGCTTCAAAATTTGCTATTTTCACCCAGCCCCAGTTCTGGTGATCTTCCCAGGCACTGACCTTTTTTTTTTTTTCCAAAAAATATTGCTCTATATTCTCTCTGGCCCTAGCCAAAGTCATTACTTTCCTCTGTCATACTGAGACTCAATAGCATTGTAATTATTTCTGACATATGGTATCATCTATCCACCTCTTCTTCCAATATGTCCAAACAAAAGAGGAATACCACTGCAGCCACTAGACCATAGATGCCATCAGTTAATACCACTTCCTGGCTCTCTGTTCATGGGGGTGCATGGACCTAAACTTTTTGTGCAGGGCAATGTGCTGTGCTTGGAGACCTGGAGTTTTGCTCTCTTATTTCAGGTCCCTCAGAACTGGAAATTACAGCTCCAGTTTACTTCTCTAGTTTTGTGGCAGAAGGCCAATGATTCTATCTGAGAGCTTTTCCTTTACCTTCATTAACCCCCAAATGTTGCTGTATTCAAAACATCCATAGAGAGTGTATTTATCATTCATTTTCTGTTCATGTTGATATGGGAAAACACGTGCAATCAATATTGAATCTCTTTCAAAACAACTTAAAATGGGAATACATATTGGTCTAATCTAAAACTAATCATGATGATAAATGATGAAAAATATGCCAAAAAGTGGAAATCCTGGTTTTAGAAGTTCTTTAGTTATGGGTATGTGTATGTACCTGCATATATATCTATTGATTACCAAGAAATTAGATCTCAAATCAGAATTCAATTAGAAAGGAAAAAATTGCTTTTAATATTTAAGGTTGTGCTCATATCTAAACCTTGCATGTCTAGTTTTATGCATGTGCCATCTATTTAAATGTAACCTGGTCATATATTTTATTTACCTTGATAAAAAATGGCCATAAGTGCATGTTAAAAAAAGAAAAAGGTAGGTTCAGCCATGTTAATCTCCCTTCCACAGTTATTTCCTTATGCAAAACAGAACTGTAAAGCCATAGAAGCTGTGAAACATAACTGTCCTTCTGTATATTTACGATTCTCCAACTAGTTTGCTGTCCTCCTTTCAGGCTAAAAGTAAATGCCATTGCATTATTAGAGAAGTGAGTGTCATTAAAGATAAATTAGACTGGTTTGGTGAACAGTTTAACTCAGTATAAACCAATCGTGCTAGCAAAAGAAGTCTTGTCCCCACTCTATACCCTATTGCTCCGTGGCTTACTGACCTCCTGCCAGCCCTGGCTTGTGCCTGGGTGAGCACTTCTGCAGCCACCCGGAGAATCGGATCAAGGAGCAGATCCAGCTGAAAACTAACCTGTCAGTCAAAAAGATTTATTTTCTCATGAGTTTTTTGCCAGAGCAGAAGTAAGTGGCCAAAGTTTGGAGCAGGGGAGGGCTGCATTGCCATCTGAAACCAGTCTGACTGGACTCAGGAGTTAATGGTTCTGGTACCTCAAGGAACTCACTGGGGAGAAGCAGTAGTTTCTAACATGCCTCCATGGCCAGAGTATTTCTAGGCACTGCAGGAAATTGAATGGTTTGGGCCATGAATAGTTTTCATTAAAAAGTGCCTTTTAGGGGAAGAATTACATTTTCAAAGTAACTGATGTTTTGGATTCTCACATAGAAAAGGACCTCTTTACTTCTGTATTTTCAAATGTATCCAAGAAGATAACCCCTATAAAAAGTTACCTTGCTAAATAACTATTTCTGAGGCTTGCAATAATGTTTTTTGTCCCAAGTTAAGAAGAAAAATCGTGAGAGCTGCTAAAACATTACATGGTTCAGTTCTGTACATTTTGAAAGAATAACTTCAATGTTTGACGTAAGTATGGCTTCTCACAGTGCATAAAGTTAAACAGCTATACAAGGCTTTGCCTCATTAGGTCAGCAGTATCTGCTGTCAAGACAATGCAGCTGGCTTCTGTGATATTATTAAAGAAATTATAAATACATGCACACACGCTTGTAGCATCAGTCCCCAAACGAAGACATAAGATCACAGAATTGTTCAGGGGGGTAGAATCAGTAACATGGGTTAGAGTAACAACATGGTGAGTTAATTTAGGGCTATAAATATCCTGGGTTTCTGTTATGGTTTTAATCTTTATTAAATTGAATGATTCTTATTTATTTTAGTTCACATATGCATATGTTCCAGTATACAGTTTGTTTATGCATACATAGACTTGTAAGACTATAACATATTTTGCAAAAGTCTTCTAAGACATAAATAGTGTTAGTACAAATCCTCATGTGAGAAAACACACACTCAATCTTTAGTACTTCCCTGTGCATTTTTGCAAACAATGGCAAACCATTTGTATTGGTTTTTTTTAAAGCATGCAATATTTTTTTCATTTCTAAGAATTTAAAACATCTTTTTGGTTTCTATGCTTATTTAATGGTTTTGCATATTACTTTTCATCTAAACTCAGTATTTGAACATACACTTATCAGATGCCCAGTTTCTTTGTTGCTTGTAATTACTGAATAAGTCAGAATCATAGCCAAATAAGTCTGTGTGGTACTACATCTGGAGTAGTATTCTATAGCAACATTGCGCTTTGCAGAGCTTCTACTCTCATAGATTTGATCTTAATGATGGGCTACACTTTCATCTTTAAAAAAATCATTTTCTGCAACTCACTGCTTTTTATACCTCTGCTAGAAAATGCTGTTTATTGTTCAGTTTCTCTTGCATACAGTGTTTGTATCTATAATTGAAACTTAAAAGCTAAGAGCTTGAATAATTCAATCAGAAAGCATATTGTTTTTACTGTTCTCAGTATGAATTCAAACGATCACATTATTGTGATGTTATAATATCAGAATGTATTTATTTTTACTTGCATAGTCATAGTAGGCAGCGTCTCTTTCCAGAAAAAAAAAAAAGCAAAGAAAAAAAAAAAGCCGAGCTTTATCCATGCTGGGGTCCTCTGGTCTAACTTAAGCAAATGAGATATCTTGTCCCCTCCAGCAAGCGCCTGGTCTGTTGCTAAGACTCTTTCTATCAGTGCTGCTGCATGCACTGAAATGGCCCCTAAGGCTGAGTGTGATCATGTCGGGTAGGAAACACATAACCTCCTCATTTGAAGGCACCTCAGTTACTGAGTGTGTCACTGATACTACGCTCTTGGCTGTTAGATGTCAGCTCAGTAAGGTAGAGAGAGAAAGCATCCCTGCTTTCTCTACTACAAAATGCCTTGTGGAATTACAAAGAGAGAATAGCTCCATGCAAGCTCCATTGATGTCTCTGGACACCTTTTCACCTCAGAATTAGCTGGTTTACTGTAGAACAAATTGTGGTTCATATGTTTTGTGTTTAGTATGAATTTTTTTATGGATGTGAAAGACAACTGAAAAAAATCCCAGTGTTTTAATTAAATTATTGACTAACATATTCTCTGATTGATTTTTGTCAATGTAAACATAAATTAAGAGCATTGAAAACAGAATGGATAAAACTCTGGTATCTAATGCAAGCACCATATATTTTATCTCAACTGAACTACACAGCAATTTTTTAAATTGATAAAACAGTTCACGAAGCTTCACATGTGACTTTTGGCTTAATGTGCCTGAAGCAATTGGTAAGAATTACCAATAACATGGAAAGGATCTTTTTTTTTCTTTATTGTTATGTTTGGATAAATCATTATATATAATCATCTACTCTTAGATGGTGCTGTACCTGTGGAAGTAGGCCCAGGAACAAAAACTGTCCTTACTTCCAGAACTGTGAATCTGAAATTTTCTGATTTATATAGGTTTTCATTATGTCCTTAGCATAATTTCAGCACAAGCGAAGGGCTTAGCCAGACTCCCATGGTGTGTCCTCCGGGTACTGAACAGCTTAACATCTTTTTCTCTGCTTACCAAGCTTAACGCCTGTAAATCAACCACTCCATTATGCAATAATTCTCCTTATTCTTAATTCAAAATAACAAAGTTAGCAGCAGAATTTCAATAATGAGAAACAATGTAGTTTTGGCCTCTATATGATCCCCATTCATTATCTTTTCTTCTTTCCATTTTTGGGGGAAATAAAAACCCCTTTTATCTGCAAATCCATCCATATCACTTTATAAGGCACATTATTAGGAAATAGCATGATTTATTGAACTGAGGAATTTCGGTAAGGCCTAAATGATATCATCTGCTAAGAAACTCATTTTTTCATGATCAGATCTGATCATGGGGGTAACACCAGGAGCCCCCTGCCAAGAAAACATGCAGTAATAAACTGGCAGAAAGCTTTCACTACCGCCTATCACTGATGATGGTTCCCCCTTCTCTTACCTCAGATATTGCCCAAATGGGGATGTACGAGCATCTCCCAACTGGCTGTCTTGTGAGGTAAAATGAAGAAAGCCTTAAACTTCACAATTGCCAATAATGAGCAATCATTACTCAAATTACACCAAGCACTGATTAGGTTTAAAGTAATGAAGAAAACAACACGATCAATCATCATCAACCCAAAAGAAGTCAATCTGTGCTAGAGATACAGCAAGATCTTAGTGGAGGGCTCCATCTACAGGGTTTGGGAGATGAGAGAAAATCCTTCACATCACATCTGAAAAAGATTTCCCATGCTCCCCACTCTGTTCACATTTTTCTTGCCAATCTCCAAAAGCCACACAGGTAAGGAATTTTTCCCCACCCTTTCTTTAGCTGCACAGAAATAAAAAGGGTCTTATCAAAAAATTAAGGCAGGAAAACTTTTTGGAAGGACATTTTGCTGCTGTTGGACTGGAATGCCTGTTAAAAAAAATCACAAGAGTTAAATACCTAACATCTATCAAATAGTAAAGTTATACTGAAAGCTCTGACTGTGCTAACAGCATCAATGGAAGCTGAGGTTTTTAATGCAATTTGTATTAATAGGTTCTAGCCACAGAAATAACACTAGAAAAGCACCAATTGCATGGGAAGTTCCCATTTGTCAATTTTCATCAGCTGCTAAATAAAAAATTACAAATTAACACAAAGTTTATTTTGAAAATCAAGAGGAAATTCATCCAATGCCACATTTCTTAGGCACAGAATAAAATTTTGATACCAGCTACAGACTGGCTTTAGTAAAAAAGAGCCCGTTGTTGTATTTTAAAAATAGGAAAATAAAAAAGGATGAGAGTGTGTTACTATTCTAAGCACATGTATTTTATATGTAAACTTTAAACTGTGCATATGAATAACTTTAATATATGCATTTTATAAGAGACATATAGAAAGACAGTATTATTCTTTAGGAATAATTGCAATTGAAATATGTTCCCTGCCTGTGTGCTCAAGGCATTACATATCAATTATTTTAAAAGAAAGTTAAGCATAGGAAAATACAAAATTAACATTCCAATTCAAAGTCTGCTGAATGTAACGGAAGTTTCTCTGTTGACGTAATTCACTTTTGGATTGGGCATAATCATTAGAAATAATGAGATACAAATGAAAGCCTAGTAAAAAAGGCATGACTGAAGGGAAATAAAAAATAATACACAGCCATTCTAGTATCAGTTTACACTGTAAAGCCACTTGTGGAGCAGTCCTAAAAATTTAAGGGAAAATTTCTAACTTTTCATACTTTTGCTTTGAGCCATTCAGTACCATGTGGGAGAGGAGGGTCTCTCTCCAACAGAGTTCTGTAAGTGGCCCGAGATAATCTATAGGAAGAATGTCATCGTCCCTAAAACTTCACACTTGTTTGGAGTAATTTCTATTAAAACATTTTTTCAACATCCCATTTCAGGAGTAAATTTAATGTAGCTTACGTAACATGCTTAATGTTTGTTGATAATTGGGAAATTATGAGCTAGTCAAGGAATTTTCATACTGAAAGCTATATTTATATTTTTTTAAGACAAGCTTAAAGATAAGCATGTGCCTGGCTGAGTTATGGATGAATTTGAGTGCTTGCTTAAATAAAGCACTGTGAGGGGTTTTGCAAAGATAAAAAGTGGATTGGGAGTTCAGGTATTTGTAGAAATCATTTGGAAATAGGTGACTGTTTTGAGATTCTTTTGTCTTTACTCCTGATAGCCCCACTCCTGGCAATACATAGTCTTCATGCAAGTAATTGTGCTGTTCACTTACAGAACCGTTATGGGTAATGTGGCCCTATAAATATTAAATAGCAATAAAGTCTTTTTTTAAGAAAAAATTATTAGGTTGTTTATTAAAATTTTTATTTACTTAAATGAGCCTTGAATAATATTGATTACTTTTTCCCCTTCTGCCTTGCAAGGGAGAAAAAATGTCATCTATAGCAACGTGCTTGAAAGTTCATCTATGTTTTTCTGAAATTTTATCTTCTTATACAGCTTCTTCATTTTTAAGTATGCTAAAATAATGTTTCCTTGTAATACCACTGCTAATTTAATGCAAACATTGAATCTGCTCATTTAAAAAAACAGAAAACCAAAACCACAAACAAGAAAGAAACAAAATCTTGCTGGAAGAAGTTGACAGCTACAAGTATGTTTTGCAAAGTTTTTACATTATACTTTTTAAAAACATATTTGGATTGTCCATCTTTGACAACAATAATAAACTATTTCCATGGAAACTCAGGGGAGAAAACAGTGGAAGTCTCATCAACAGAACAGAGCAGGCAGTAACGCTGACTACAGAAGACTTGTCAGCACAAGGTAAAGCAAGTCAGTTGTTAAGGTATTAAAATAAAAATAAATCCTTTGGTTCTGACTGATTGTTTTGAGACCTTTTAGAAAAAGCTGTAGGGAGCAGAGGCAAAAACTTTGTCTCTAATGAAACTGGAAGGTAGGGTCAGTCCTTGTGGAGGCAAGCTTCCCCTGGACGTTGCATGGCAAGGTGCATGGGGACGCACAAGGTGCAGCTTGGGCTCGTGCAGTGACAACTAGGAACGCTGCTCCTTACCACAGGTGGAAACGGCATCTCTATGGGCTCTTTCACTGAGGATCTCAGGCATTGCTCTTGTACTTAGACAATAAATAGCCAGCTTGGCAATAAGATATTGTAATCACAGGAGAGAACTATATTTAAGCTTTCATTATGTTGTCAGATAACAATTGTTTTGTGCTGACAAAGGTCAGTAGCATCTTTAAAGTAATCTCTAATAAATTTCCTCTAAACCCCTGTGACCTCAGTGCAGTGCAGACCAACATCTCAAAATACCACTTGGAGGAGAGCAGTGTCTTTATTCTGCAAGATTGGCATTTATCTGGCACAGAGACTTCAAGAGAGGGACCTTGCCCCAACATATTGTCTAGAAGCAATAAACCTCAGGTATTTATGGATCTCTGTGGGAAGAAATTGTGGGCTTCATAGTGCCTTTCATGCGTTGCATCTCTTGCAGACCCACTGAGGACCATCCTACCCTTCTTGGATCCGAGATCCTTGTCCACTACAAAGTGCTCAAGTCCAAACTTCTGCTCCCCTTTGTAAGAGGTCCCCTAAGCATGAAACTTTGGTAGAAGAGTTTCAGGAGCAATTTATTCCTCTAACAGATCATCTGAGAAGTACCTGGTCTGAGGGCCAGCCTTGTCTCCCTTCCCCAGAGATCGTGAAGAGGAAGCTCCCTCAGCCTTTCAGATCAGAGGAAATCTAGACAAGAAGCATAGAAGAAAACTGAATCTAGGGAAGCTGCTATTACTGAGCTCCAGCCATTGTATTCAGTCAAGAATATATCGAGCAAGGGGACACAGAGCTAAAGTTATGGGCAGTGGACTGGGAATTGCAAAAGAGCGAGCTAGGAATTTCTAAGAAAACACTTGTCACTGAAAACAGCCCAGACCGTACCTGTTAGTGAAGACTACATCAGGTTTCGCAAAAACTGTTTTCATGAAGATTTCTCAGGTTTCAGACAAGAATCCCTGGTCAAAGCCAGGGTGGGGTGGCTGGGAGCAGAAAAAGAAAGAGAGTGTTATCTGCTTTCATGAATAATTACTTAAAAGAAGTACGACAATACAGGAGCTTGATGTCTTTCTAGTCTGGTGCCTAAAGTCATTTATGTTAGACATAGGAGTTCTTTTCCCAGCTTTACATCAGAAACAGCCCGTTCTGGTACCTTCACCATACAAAGAAGGAATTATTTTTGTACCAATGTGTTTGTTTTTAGACCAAGTGCTTAAGAAGATAGGTCATGAGATAGTGAAAGAGGTTTGAAGAGATCACCTCTGAGAAAACTGTAACCACTAGAACACCCTTTATATGGAAGACTAATAATGTTGTGAATATCTTAAAATAATTACATTAGAAACAGGAAAACATGAGCACATGCGGGTTGAGCCAAAGACGGAATTCTGCTGATGCTCAGCTTGGTGGTCCTGTGGGTAGGCAACATACATAAGCAATTGCCCAAGGCAACAACATTCTTTATTAGATTGATTAAGCACCAGGTTTACTTATTGTCGTTAGTAATGGATGCCAGATTTCTGCTTTGCCTATGGTAATAGAAACCAGCAGAGAGGAAGGAGTGTTACTGCGAGCATTGGTCCTACTAGTTCTGTGGAATTTTCACACCTACCTTGTTTTAATGTGGAAACATAACCACAAATGGTCCTCACCCAACACTTGCTGCATGATTCATTGTTCTTACAACCTAAAACTGAGATTTGTGTAAGCTGATTTAGGTAAGATAAGAAATATGCTCCCTTTGTTGTACCATGCAAGTAGCTCCTAGGTTTCCATTGCACTCCTGTCTGGGATTTCATCAAGGTGAATCGTTCTAGGGTGGAGCTGACAGAAAAAGTGCAGCTGTTTGCAAAGGAAATACAGTGTTGAACACAACATTGCATACACAGAGCTACTTTTAATATTCATATTAGCCAAAGATATAATCCATGTGATGAATTCGCTCACCAGACCCACGCCTACCCCAAAGAGCCACAACAACTTCATCACTGCAGCCTGTAAGCTGTGGGAATGCATCAAATATATCAGAATGAGGTATAGATCTAAGGCAGCTGAAGGAAGTGTGAATGTTCCCATTGACTTCCCATTGTTATGTGTGCTCTGGAGCAGATCCGTGCTACATAAACTGCTTAAAAGGTTTTCTTTGAAAGTCGGTCAGACTCAAACTCCTAAATCATTTCAGTGTTCTTGGAAATGATACCCATATACTCTGTATCCATGTGAAGTCTCTGTCACTTCAACTATCAACATTTTCTCACAAACTTTTGTTACTGGATTAATTTTTAAAATATATGTAGTGATATAAAATTGATGGATTCTTAGTTAACTAATAAATGTCCTTTTTCACTATTGGTTGTTAACATAAACATTATCACACGGTTTAGATTTTTCTTTATTGCATACCATCTACTATAGAAGATGCAACATATTTTATCAATAAAATCAGTACTTTAAATGTAATATATTCAATCAAGACCTCATGTTTCTGTTTTTAGTTAGCTGGTAAGCTTCTATTTCCACTAGTTTTAATACAAATGTGGTTAGATTATTTTTTAATGTTATTGCATATTAGACATCACTCATATGTACATTTTTCACTATAGAGCAAATAATATTAAATAAGGATTATTTGCGGTTTGAAAGTTCACTATGTTAACTTTTAAGTTTTAAAATGATGGGTAGAAGTTGCCATTATATGTGCTTTTTAATTACCAGGATTTTTTTCGGAGAAGAGTGTATACAAGTACAAATGTGCATACATATATATATGTTACAATCATTTCAATCTATTGCTTCCATATTGATATAATGGGTTTTATATAGGCAGATAAATATAAATGAGTACAAAGATTATTATAAAGTTTAATATTTTACATCCAGTCACCAAATTGAAAGTAGAGAAAATATTAATTATTTAGAGATTGAAATGGTAAAACAAAGTAACGAGTATCCTTAGAAAAAAATAAATTATCTTTCCTACAGATTTAGGTTATTCATTTTGTATATTTATGATAGATTCAGTTCCTAGGATTCAAGACACTTCTGAACTTTTAAAAAATATGGTAATATGTTGAATTATAAGATGTTTCCCATATTTATGTTTTGGATCTCTGTCTGCCTTATTTTAAGTAAATTCAAGGCTTTTAAAAAATGGTAAGAAACACAAAAAGGTATGTATATTGTTCTACTCTTGTGAACTGATGATGTGCAGGACAATGATGAAGAATGGGTTTGGCAGCCAAGTCAGGCAGTAACTCACTGTGGAAAATGATCTCACTGTCACCCCAAATCAAAAATGCCTCTCTGCATGATCATCTTCAAAATCCAACTTTTTTCTTGAATCATATGGAACTGCACTGAACTAGTCTCTGGTTGTATTTAGGAACTGCCTAATGGTCTCTGCCTGTGGAAAGGTAAGACCTAATCTTTGGCTTCATCAAAGTGAACAGGACAAGGCATAGGGCAGGGAGGTCCGTGCCAAGTCATTCTGTAGGATTCACATGATGCTGACAGGAGTTTTGAATAGGGCTGCCCCTGAAGAACAGCAATGCCTGCTGAATTAGAAGGAAAAAAAAAAGTAAATATCAGCTGTATCACAAACAAAATGCCTAGCATCATAAGGAAGAAAACTGGGATTCTAAGAGGATTGGGGGCTTTTTGTCAGCTTTTGGTAATGGGCCAGCAGGCTTTTCAAGGGATAACCCTCAAGCATTTCAAATGAAGAAATTGGTAGTTTCCTTCAATAAAATCAGGACTGGACTTTAACAACCCATTGTGGTACATAAGAAACATTAAAGAAATCCTTTGCCCGCTGAAGTCAATGACAGCTTTGCCATTGATTTCAGTTGTGCCAGGATTTTATACACTATGTTTCATTTCAACTAACAGTGTTTTCATTTTAGGTAACATTTTAAAATATTTTGTGTTTTCTTTATGATAGGCGATATTGTTGGGCAATAGTAGGATGTTCCTTTGTTTATTTTAAATGCTTTAGAAATGGATGTTTTAAAAATGCAGAGAAGTCTTATAAATTTCAGCTAAAAATAGGAGTTTTCCAGTAGATGCAGTTTATCATGATAAAATAGCAACTCAGACCCCTGTTCCAAAATTCTACAAGAAAAATAAAACATGTATAAAGGTGGTCATTTAAACAACATACATGCAAATGAGATAATTCCATTTTCTTCTTTCTGAAGACAATATCCATAGAGTCCTCGTTTCTACAGAAACATCTTATTTTCTGTAGAAGTCACTTTCCTTAATTATCACTATAATCAGTTGAACTTTACTATAAGTGATATGATGCCAAATCCAAATAATGGCTATGAAGATAAAGTATATGGACTCTTGAAAACCTTCAAGATGCAAAAAAATTTTTTAAAAAATACTCGAACAGAAATGCACATACATGTGTGAGATGGTGTTGGCTTAATTCTGATAAGAGCTGCCAGTTTTGTCTGTGTCATCAGATGAAAAGCACTGATGGCCACATGGACACCAACACAGAGTTATCTGGAAACTGCAAGTATTTTTGGCACAAAAAATTGAAAGGAATGAAGAAAGTGCAGGGACACAGAGCTAAAGAGGGAAGACAGGAGATTTTCTGTTTTTCCGCAGGTGAACTAGGATACAAAATCCAGAATTTTGCATGGCTTTTTTTTTTTGAGAAAATAATTTTGAACAAATATACTACATTTATATTTCATTTGAGCATATGTGTGTGCGGTTTCGGTGTGTATAGCTCTGTGCCTATCTGCATAGATGAAACGTTTCATGCTCTCTGGCTGGCCCTGATGAGTCAGCCAGAAGATCACTCTTTGTTAATAATATTTGCTCTTATTTCACCTTGTATCATTGTCCCATGTGGATGGTTCTATAGCTATTTAATGTAAAATTAAAAGAAGACAACCATAGAGGTTTATGGTACAGCAAATTCAGTTGTTCCCTTTCTATTTTTAGAATAGTTTTAATCATTTGGGGTACATGTTGTGAGCACAAAAGTGAGTCATGCTTTAAAGAAATTTGTTTGGAAGCACGTATAAATGACTTGAAATGGGAGCGGCAGAGCTGACTCACGTAGAGATGAGAATGCAGTGCTTTCCATAGTCCACATAGCACCACTGAGAAAACAGGTGTAGGGCTGTGTAGACTACCTTTAAAAACCATAGTGAGGCAACTATCCTGTGCTTGTCTGAGAGCATTTAATTCTTGTTCTTAATAAAGTCAGGGTTAGGTGGGGACCCAAGAATCTGGATAGCCAGCTCCAGTTTACTCCTTGAACATTCAGTAAGCATTTGGAAACAGAAGACATTCTGTAGCTTTATTTTATCATAATCCAGATTGATGTGTACTATATAGACTCCTAAACCATGCAGAAGATTTTACGAGAACATGGGAGCGAGCATATGCTTCTGTAACAAACCAAATACAATATATATGTGTAATATATATACACACATATGCATATATAAAAGACACATATCACTTATATATGTAGGAAGAGAACCCAAGTGTCAGATATTTTGAGCACATTATACCTGTGCTCTTGTGCAGATCTGTAAGAAAAAAATATATGATGTTACAATGCACACATATGCACCCATATTTTATGCTAACTCCTACAAGTTTGTACTCATTACTGATACTTGAATTTTCTGCTCATTTTTGTAGAGCAATGAAGAAGGAGGCTT
Organism: Haliaeetus leucocephalus; assembly: GCF_000737465.1. Taxonomy (NCBI): domain Eukaryota; kingdom Metazoa; phylum Chordata; class Aves; order Accipitriformes; family Accipitridae; genus Haliaeetus; species Haliaeetus leucocephalus. The sequence continues at coordinate 18,969,466 of NW_010972775.1, forward strand.
CCAAGTTCACTTACCTGTTGTCAATTACTGACGCCTCATTACACAAATCACTTGGAAAGCTGATGAGGTTTTATCTAACATAGGGGCCAGGTCAATCAATCGTCATCAGACCTGTGGATCTTCAATGGACATTGAAAGGTTAACCCAGTTCTTCAGGGCCTCCGTCATGTCAGCAAAAATTAGCAAGAAGGTGGCTGAGTTGTCAATAGAGCACAGAGACAATTAGTTAATGATTAGAATGTTAGCACTTGGGGAATTGGTAACAAAATGAGCCATCTTGGATACATTTGCATGCATTTAGAAAATCTATATAGCTTGGTGGAAAGGGAGGGAAGTCTGCATATGTTGCAGTAAGGAGTGCCATAAAGCAGAATTATGTATATCTGAGTGTATTGTAGACTTGGCTGTGCTAACTTAAGTCACTGTACCAAAAACCTGGTACATTTCAGTTTATCAGAGCCAGGTACTTGGCTTTACTGATCTACTTAGTAGCCAGCATTAGCAATGACTCTGCTGCCCTGTCATCATAACCCCATTTTCAGCTAAATGATTATGGATTTGATATGTTCTACAGTAAGCACTGGTCCTACCCTTTGTGATTAAACTTGGAGTTTGCTAAATTAGGAACATGGTAAAATTAAAAGACTTTCACCTGTTTAGGATTTCATCACTTAATTTTATTCTTGACTTCTCTTCTTTTGTAAGAATATTTTGAAGACTTCCGCCTGCAATTATAATTTCATTTTTATATCCCTTGTTGGAATATGAAATCCTCTGTCCATATCACTAGGCCAGGGTTTCTTCTTGTGTTGGCTGAGGCTTCTTAACTAGTTTAGGCATGAAAAAATAATGTTAGAAATTGTCTGCATAATTACTTGGACAAGCGGGTTTTGATCGTTTCAAGGTCTCCTTTACCTTTGCGCTCTCCATTAGGTTCAGATACATTTCTGATACTCACGACTACATTTAAAAATTGCTCAAATGTTCTGCCATTGAAGTATTGGAGAGATTTATGTTAGGCTATTAGGTTTCTCTCTACCTTTGATGGAAGACTAGTGTAGGCTCTATATCTGAATTGCATTGTCCACCATTATAAACACCCCCTTAATAAGAGACATCCACTCAGTGTCTAACAAAAGAATTCCTTGGATTCTGAGAACAGCTTTAAGAAGATATATCACATATACTATAGGTTATCTTGTGACCCAATTGCCTTCCTATTGATGTGCTGATACTTGGATTTATGTCTCTGAGTGCTTTGACATACAAGTATCCAATTATATTCAATTTAGATTCAGGTGGCAAAGACCTTCAGTTTTATTTAGCAAGCATAGACTTTGTAAGTTTTAAAGAAAATGTCATGAAGGGAAAGGGAAGATTTTCCAATGGCTGACTCCAGCTTTATGTTTTCTACCACTATAACCCTCTGCAAACCATAACAATTTAAGTCATAATCATATTTATATGAGATTTAGTGAGAAAGGGGCATAAGATGACCAAGTGGTGGTTTCTGCAACAGTGAAAGTGAGACATTACAGTCTCCAGCATCTGTTCAGACAGTTTTCAGCCCTACATTTTATAAACAAAAAAGGCATCTCTTTTCCTCCTGTGAGCAATAAAGGGGATGAAAATGTGCTTTAAAGACATCCGCATTTGAATTGTCCCATCTGAAGTAGAAAGCCTAATTGTCTGGAATATTAGTCCTCCATGCCATTGTGATGAGCCTTTATGAGTATCTTCCTCCAAGTGTATTGAAAAACTCAAGTGTGCTTGACACTGAGCGCTAATGTTTTTCTCTACATGTTGATGTTACTGTCACAAAAATGTGTCGTGCCTTAGAGCTGTAACTTCCAAAGCAATTATGCACAGGAAATATTTCGGAAAATAAAAATATCATGGCCAGTAAACAGTGTTTCATTACCAGGCTTGTGATCAGTGTTGGTGTGTTTAAGCCATAGTCATATTGTGCTTTCTTTATTCTTTCATTATTCAAAGGATTTTCTTTTCATCCATTAAGTTCAGGTTTAAATATATAATGGGACGGATTCCACATTATTACATCTGGAGTTATTCAACTATGATCAATTGAGCTGTACTAGATTAACCAAGAGCAAGCTTTTGCCCATAATGTCATAGTAACAATCACAGAGAGAGACACATTTTCTATAAAGCATTGCAAACCCACACTGTTGGATTGTACTCGTGGTACCCAGACTTCTGGAACCAGATGCATTCCTCCTTTTCACCTGCTCTTCAGCTCCTACAGAGGAAGCCTTTTCCCCCTGGGATGTATTGTCATCCTGCCTCTTTGACCTCTAAACTGACAGAAATGGTTAAACTTCCTTGATGAAAGTTTTCTTCTTGGCATTTTGTTGAAATGCTGCTCATACTTTAATGCCACCTTATAGATTCTTTAAGGATGGTTTCTGGTTCCCTAAAGAAATTCCACAATAGCTGTTGAGCTGTTGCAACTATTGCCTTTCTTGTTTCTCATTTCTTTTCTTGCACTTTGATCAGAAGCTTTGTTGAAATGTGTTGGTGTTGGTCCAAGGGAAGTTTTCTTTTTTGTCTCATGCCAGCTACACTGAAGTATATTTCTGAGTAGAAGAATGGGCTAGGCAGGGAGTCCTGCTTGGGGAATGTAAACACTATTGTAGTCAGTATATTAAGAAATATCCTGAAGTTAAAGACAAAACTTGTATCTAGATGGGAAGAGATGTCCATAGTAAAACAAAAAGCACTCTGAGGATTTCAGCTGAAATATTTATTTGCATCTATTTAAGCACCAATCTTGAGATTGTTTTTATATGAAAATAATAAAGAAATCCTGAACCAAGTCTGCCTAGTTTTTTCTAGAAACAAAACAAAAAACAACTGGAAAATGCCATCTTCATGGTATTTTCCCTGTAGGTGAAAATAAAAAACTAGCGTGAAAGCTGTTCCCTTGCGATCTCTCGTCTAGGAAGACCCATGAGCTTCATGTACATTTGGATAACAACAGCACCGCAGAGCTCTTTGAAGTTATACGCTTCAGTACTAAGCTGATTTTATTCAAAAGAGAAATCTAGGATGATGTTTGTGAGGGTTTGCAGTTTCACCAAGGTTTTGATCAGAAACAGATGGTGTATCTGAAACAATTAGAAAAACTTTTGTTTAGAAGCAGCCCACACGTAATTGACTGTTTGATGTAGGCATCATAGCATTTGGTATTGGGGAGACAAACTTGTAAATCCGTTTAGAATTTGGTGTGCCAGGATCTCAGCAGGTGTCAGTTGGCATCACTTCTGGAAGCCGTGTAGGTTCACATGAGCTGAAGATCCCAGCTCGCAGTCCCTTCAAAGGAGCAATCATCTGTTTACAAAATGACCAGAACTGCACCCTTTCCTAAAAGTAATGTCATAGAAGATGCACCAGCCTCAGGCAGCCATAACATTGTTTTTGTTGGTAGAAGATGATCCTGCAAAATTACTTTTGTTACGGACTCCTTCCAGTGTAAGTCCAGCTGAGCATTGCTAGACCTGGAGCACATGTGAAGACTTCAGTCCAAATAACACCAGGCGCTGAGATCGTGGCACTGGGTTTGTTTTGTCTTTACACACTATTTACATCTTCCCTAAGAAATGGTTCTCAGTTAGGATCTTGCAGCTAAATCAACATTTTCCTACCAGAAGGCAGGAAACTATGAGTTATTGTGAAGAAAAAAGCCAGTATACAGAATATTAAGCATGTAAGTCCACTTTTCATGACTGGAAACTTTCAGGGGTGGCCGAAACTTGAACGTGCAGCTGTGTGAATGGTGGAATCAGGAAAATACCAGCTGTGGAGACCCATGCGTGCTCTGAAAACTATTGGTGATCACTTTTCTATATACTCTAGTGTGATATAACATTTTCCCCTCGGGGTTGGTATTTACAAGAGAGCTCCATGAGGGGGTACTTAAAAGATTCAATTGTCTCCTGTGGGTTTGCGTTGCCAGAAGAAATTATCTTGTGCCTAAAATTCAGTGTAAGCCAATAATGCTTATGCATGGTTTCATGCGTCTGTATGTGTGCACATATGTTCAGTATAGATTTTGAAGGAAGACCAAACAGAACCGGCGGATCACTTAGTAAGGTCAGCTGCTTAATAGACACCATGGAGTTGTACTTATTGAGAATTTAACACAGCATTGTGGTAGACCAAGTCTCTTATCTCCCAAAGAAGATATAACATTGTTTCAACAGGAGCTGGATTAGACACATGATGAACACTCTGTGGAATCCCACTATATATACAGAAAGCTGAGTGTCTTGAATTAAATTCTGTTGAGCAAAAGTGTAAACATGAATCAGGCCCATGTATAAAAACATTTTCACACACAAGGCCCAGATTTATTCCACCTAACTTTAGGCACTTAACTAAGGTACTTAAGAATATACTCTCCTGTGGCTCTCCAGGTAGTCAATGGAGTGAAAGAGGCACCTTAAGGAGGCAATTTAGCCTGTCTATAATCTGAATTGTCCTTATAAGATTCCCGATTTCCTCCAACACCTATTTAGTTATTTGTAGGGTAACAAAGCTTTGTAGGGTAACAAAGTAGGTACTTCAGTTAGCTGCCTCATATAGGGGAGATGAATCTTGGCCAAACTGATTGCATGTTGGAAGTAACTGTTTACATTGCACTGTTGCTGTGATTTCTTTGAAGTTATGAACATTCCCTCAGGAATCTCAGTGATAAAAAGTAATAATTTAGGGATAAGCTGAGAAATCTTTGGAGTTTCTTTAAACCTTTATACCAGACTCTCAGCTTCCTTACAAAGTATTAATATTGCAAAATACACTGTAATGAACTAGTTCCTCAGAATGCCATACTTTTCTTCAATATCTCAGTTCTCTAAATACAAAGATCTAATTATTGACTCAAAGGCAACAAACAGTGATTTTAAAAAACATTTGGCTATTTGTATTTCTATTAATAATTTTCATGAGTTGCTGCAGCAGCATGTAATGAGTGTAAAAGTCAACAAAAAGGGTTTTAACTAGCACTAAATTTGTTCCCTGCCAAAGTAAACACCATTGCAATTCTGCTTAAAAAGAAAATCCATCTTAGCATGAGCAGTCATTGTTTCCTTCCTGCATGGACTGGGAACGTATGAGTAAGGAGAACATTTCTCCTGGAATAATAATACAGATGGTTAAGTAGACATCCATGTTCTCACTGCCTAAAATGACCTTACACAAATCTCATGCAAAGCTGTCTAGATGGCATTGGGGTTTTTTCCAAATGCAAGGGTGTTAATTCTTTACTTCTAAGTCCAATTTGGGTAGCTATACCTTTTCTGCCAAATTCTCCCAATACCAGGGGAACATGTACTTCATTTCTCCTTGCATGATGTTGTTACTCATTACTAAGGTGTAGCTACACGTTACGCCAGATATAACTCTGTTTAGGTAGTAGTGAACGTGCTTATGGAGGATCAGACCAATTCCACCTACTTCCCTAGACTGAATGTAGCAGTGATCAGAACCAGGTGCTTCTCAAGAGGGTGCAAGAAACTCCTTAATAAATAACATGGTATAATCTACTCATTGAGGAGAGTCGTTTCCTTCTTCTGTGGAGATTAAGTACCATTTAAAGTACTTAATTTTCTGTAATTGAATCAAGAGTCATAGAACACAACTTTAGTAATTTTTTGTCTCTTGCTAAATTTTTATCCTCAATAAATATCTTGTGGCCTAGAGTACCACAGATTAATTTGTGCATTCTGCAAGAAGTATATTCAAATATCTGTTGCTTTTAATTTTCACAGAATATCCCTTCTCCTTGTGTGATAAAGTGAAAATACAAATTTTATCTGTTTCAGGATCTATTTTTTTTTTTTCATTTCATTCTACATTTCCTATGGCATCTTCAGAAACTGAAGATGCATACCTAAAGGTCTTACAAATGATTTTGAGTAAAAGGCAAATAGTTAAATAAGTCATTAGCATCATTACTAGATCACTTTGCCCCTAGCCTCAAAAGTACCTTCAGCATTAAAAAGGACTGGTGCTTTTTTTGCAGTGAAGTCTACTGCAATATCGCCACTTATTTCCAAAAATCTGTGTAAAAATCTGTTTCTTTGCTTTCAGTTGGTCACATTTTTTGAAACACTTGTGTTTTGGGGAAAAAAGTCTTCTGTATTCAATCTTTTCATGAAAATTAAAGCTTTGAGAACAGTCTATTTTGAAAAAAAAAAAAGTTTCAGGCAGATTAAACAGCAGAAGATGACTTCTAAATGGTTGTAGCCTAGAAAATGGTTCAGTTTGCATAATTGTACCCTGGCCTGTGAGACTGTAGAATTGCAAGTAGCACATGACAGACATTAAACTAGTTATTCATCTAATTGTGAACTATGGAATAGAATAGGGTGTAATACAAGTGAAATTAGTAAATGGATTCAGCTCTGTCGGAATAGAAGTGACTTGCTTTGGAGATAGTGAGAACTCAACTCAGAACTTTTGCCAAAAAAAATGAAATAAAATAGGTTTTAAGGTTTGAAAAATGTCAGTGAGATGCTGTAGTTTATCATTGTTTATTTATTTGCATTAAGGCAGCGCCTAGAGAGCCAGTGAGTGATTAGGACCTTTCCTAGGCCTAATCAAAAAAACATGAAAGGGCCTAAAACCTAATGTCTAATTTTATAGATTTAAGTAGTCCCTGTTGGCTTGTTTACATGACAAGTGACAACAACTAAATAAATTCCAGATTTAGGGCAGTAGCACATACTAATCATTAGATGACTAAGACTGATGGAATTTGTCTCCTTTTGTGTTTTACCATATTAGGATGATTATGGTTCTTTTTTCTTTTTCTTTTTTCCCATGTTTTCGTAGTTGCTGCCTAAAAAAAACTATTCCAGAACACTTTCAACAGTGTTGAAGTAGGCGATTCGGATTAAAAAACAAGTGAGCTGTTGATCTTGATTGTGAAACCTCTTCTTTTTTGGGGGAATGAGCCACTGGAGTAATGAAACAGTAAAGGTAAATATACCGCTGAGGAAGGTTACAGAACTGCATCCTATTTCAAATGTTTAGGCATGCCAATAGGTACTCACATTTATTCCACCAAAAATTACCTCAAAGAGATAACATCAAATAAATATTAAGAAAGGTCTGCACGATCTTGGAAATCCTTTTGGATCTTTCAGATTATGGAGCTTTCCAGCCCAAATGAGTTATAAATTTGGATGCTGTATCAAGCAATACTTTTCAAAAACACTAATTTGAATGTGTCATTACATGTGAGTGTTTTAGAGATATCGAGGGGTAGATATTGTACAACATTTTCACTTGTGGGTTGTATAAACCAGCAATAGATTTATGAATATTTGGGCACTGGTACAGAGCCAAAATCAATCAACACTGTGGTATGAGAGGAGCTTCTTTAGACACTAAAAACAATGAGGTTCAAAGAAGTCAGCACACTTCCATTTAAGGGAGCACATCACAAAGCAAATTGGGTCATCTCAGGGAAATATAAAAGCATTATTCCTCTAAGATTTGAAAAAAATACATAATTACTTCTTCCACCAAGCATGATTCTTTTAAATAACCTTCATTTTTGTCCCTTGGAAATGAAAAGAGGTTTACATTAAAAAGGCATTTCCTCTGACTCTCTGTCCTTGAGCAGCACAAAATGTAAACTATACCCTTCCCTTCTTCCTTTGAAGAAAAAGGAGTTTCAATCTTCTTCTGTGAACACGGTCCATTTAAATAAGGAGATGGAGTCCCATCTTTTCGATCAGCTTTCTTTGTTTGACTTGTCAGTAATAACACTTTAGCTGAAATTGTACAGGCGTCCTGCTAATTTAGTAATTATTGACACGGTGCTGGGCAAGAAATGATAGCAAACACAGGGAACTGTTAAGAAGAAATGAAATAAAAGATCTTCATATCGTTGTTGAATAATGGTTGAGATCATTTTGTGCTCTAAGTAGGCCCAAGACACCTTTTTCCATTTTCTCGACACATCTATAATTTATGCTTTGTAATAGTTCCAAATATTTTTAGGACTCCGCACTTTGTTTGAGAATCCAGAAGAACTGAATGAGAATCACGAAGTGCACACACAGATGAGTGAGCAGTGTGACCTGCCATAGCTTTTGATTTAAGAATGATCCCTCATTTCTTTATATCCCCCTTTCTTGTTTCTCAATTTACATTTGTATTTAGGGCTGCCTTAGCTCTGGCTGAGATTAGTGTTGCCTGTGTAGTTGACCCCGTTGTATGTGGCTGGACCCAGAGATTGCCTTTGGATTTTGCCCTGTAGATAACATCATGGCAGCTTTACTTAGTTCAAACAGCTTTTCAGTGGCCTGGTGTGCAGAGGTTTTAGTATCATTTCAAGGAAGTCTGACAGCTTCCACCATAGTGATACAGCATTCTGCTCTTTGCATTGAATAACGCAATCTTGAAACATGTGTATGAGAGAGCATCCAATACTGCATTTGCTTCGCACTTACTAGATGATCAGGCTTGTTAATATTAAAGCTCCCTATAGAAGAAAATCACAGTTAACTTGTATATTCTTCATCTCCCTTAAATCCCCTTTTCCATATCCTCTCACTGGACCTTGTTAGGGTAATTTTCTAGTCCTACGATTCTTAAAACTTTGATAAAACCTATTAAAACTGCCCATGCTTCTAAGCAATATGGAAAAGACCCCATGAGTTCACTCTTTTATTAAGGCCAGCCTGTAAGTGTCTCAGCTGTGGATGAAAGATCTTTGTTCCCTTCATGGAGCTCACATACATAAATGCACAGAGCTGTTTCTTCTCTTCTGAGTTTAAAGTTGGGTCCCAGTTACTAATGGTAAAATGTGTGGTGTAGGTTAGCAGTGCTATCGCAGTATTGAATCAGCTGGTGGCGGCACTAAAAACATGCTATTGGGATTTGATGCAGGTATCAGATATTTCTAGCTTTGCAGTGATTATCATTACCTAGACTCACCTCTTCTTAATCACAGGGATGTTTGTGGATGTGAATAATGAAAAAAACATTGTAAAGATAATATGTTGGGGTACCGAGGACTTGCTGAACCGTGCAGTTTGAAACAGGAGGCAGTACAGAGCATGCAGAGCGGGTGAACTTTAAAAGCAAAGGCCTTAATAAAAGGAAATAGAGAGTGATGTTTTAATGGCAAGATTATATCAGTGTCTGTGCAATGTATTAGATTTCAATACAGTTGTATATTGATTTATACATGAACTAATATGAAAGCTGTTCTTTCCCATATTGGTCCACACGCTGCTAATACGCATGAAACATGTGGGATTCTGCAGCATTCAGGGACATGAAACCCATACTTAGTGGCTGGTTAAAGAGCAAAGAAAAGATTTATTAACGTCCAAACTAATGACCGCTTCTCTTCCATGATCACCGCTCTGATCGTAGCACAGGCCTGTCCTACCTGCCTCAACACTCTCCGACCTCACACAAAAGCCATGTAGTATTTTAGAGTTTCAATCCAGAGTTGCTTTATCATCTCATATCAGGATTTTTTGTTTGTTTCTGTAAAGCCTGTGCAGCGTGAGGTTGCAGTGGTAGAAACAAAGCAGTAAAGCTGTATTACATCTTTGGATGTTGCTAGCTAATCTACATATAGCTGCTTGTATGCACAAATTATTTGGATATGAAAAGATGTAATGAAGTAACAGATTTCATCTTAGACATGGCTGTCTGTTGCCCCGAGGCTATACCCAGTGCAGAGAGAGTTCTGTGAGCCACCCCTCTTACTGTTCCTGGGAGCTGGGGGTGTGTGTCTGACTCAAAACTTAGCCTTTGGCCAATGAACAGTTACAGGCAATTTATCATAAAATAGATGTTTAAGTAGAGTTCTTAATGTAAACATAAATAGGATTTTTTTTTTTTAATTGAAATTGCCCAACCCATTTGGAGATCCCTCTCTCTCCCTTCCTATCTGTACATATCCATGCAAAGAAATAGAGTGAGCCTCAGTGCTTTTGTGTCATTAAATAATGTCTTTTGGATCACTTAAGGCATTTTCTTTCTTCTGCTTTTTTGCATAAGTTTTTTTTCCACAAGCCTACATCAGTTCAGAGGCTTTTGAGGCAGTTTAGGGAAAGAAGGGGGGGGGGGAGAAATTACTTAAAGGAATTTCCTGAAGGAAATTTCAGAAAATACTAAAGAAAAAATACATCTCTGTTCAAGTAAAACACCCTAAAAGGATGTGTTGGGTTTTATTGGTGTGTATGGCACTATGTGCATACAAGGCTGTTAACATGCTTTCCGTTTATGCCCAGCCTCTTCTGAACTCTGTTAGGACCTACATTTTTTAATCATTCCAGTAGACTACAAACTTCACTCAAGTGTTTCAAAATGATTTTTGTTTGTTTCATTTATGTGTGTTAAGTCCAATAAAATATTTAACAGAGCTTGGATACAAATTGGAAATGGCCTCATCATTGAATGGAAACAGAATATGTAGCGAAGAATCGTATTAAAGAAAAATTTGTATAATTTTCAGACAAAAACTGAAATGAAATCTGTTTACTAACCCACCAGCTGTCACTGCTACTTCTAGTTGCAATGTATTGCATACACTGAGCTATATACTTGCAGTCACAGGCATTACTGTAAGGTTTCTGCTGGGAAACTGAGCCTAATGCCTTTTCAACTTCTATTTTTTCTTCCAGAATGGGAAATTTAATTTTAGTGCCTGCATGCTTTTTGATTTGCTGCAACAGTTTTGGGGTTTTTTTACATTTTAAAGCAGATTTTATTTAAAGCAAACAAACCAAAAGTAGGGTCCAACATATTAAAAAGTTATAACCAATGTTAAAAATGTTCAATGGCACTAAAAATTAAAAAATACTATTGCAAAATGTCCATGGCTATTCTGAATTCTTTCAAGACGTAGATCTTTGTGTTTCAAGCAAGAAGAAATCTAGGCTATGTACTTAATACTCATTGCCTCTCTTGATTCACTGCCTGAGACCAAATTCGTTGACCTGCGACAGACAGGACACAGTTAGTGTCCCACAGTGTTTGCTTTCTAAAAGGAAACACCAAGGAGATTTTTACTTGTATGAGGAGAGGAATAAGTACCAAGTAATCAAAGTACTAGAAACGTTTTAGACACACACTTACAGATGTGCCAAGCTAAAGCACATAAGCAGAGTCAGTGCCCGAGGCTCTATGATGAGGACTTGGTCGCAAAATGAAGAACTAAATGCAGATCTTCTGCTTGCCTGTGCTAGAGCCTGCTGCAGAGAAAAAAGAAGTCAAAAAAAGAAACACTTTTATTTGAGCTTGAAGAAAACCTTTTCCTGGTATTTTGAATATTTTTCTCTGAAGAATAACAAAAAGAACAAAATTTTGAAATGTAAAACCTTTTAAGTTGCAAAATTAAAATAATTTTGTTTTGACACTGTCAAAATGAAACACACTAACTTCATTTCAGTATTTTTTCAAATGTTTTTGGTGAACAAAATATTCAGCTAAACTAGGGAGAATATGCAGGGTCTCTAGTTTTTGCCAAACAGTTTTGCTTGCCTGTGTTTCTATTCTGCTACATTTATTCCACAGTCAAGTTTCTGATTCAGAGACCACCTAAGCCAAACCAGGGCTTAGCATTGTTTCCAGCACATTCAAATCAAGCTCCTAGAGAAAAATGAAATTTTCTGGGCTGTTACAATGGTCTCTTTTCCCAAGACTGCATTCATACTAAGGGGAAGACTTCATAAAGTCCTTCATTTATGTGCATGCAATTTTATGTGCTGAGACAAATGTGGTCTTTAAACAGGGTGCATGGTGTAATTGAACACACTTGCTGGAAGCTCAATTTGGGCCGTCTGTGCCTGCATCTTGTTCCCACTGTAGAAAACTAACCACATCCCCTGTCCACATGGGCAGCTAATAATGTAGCAGCAGTGCGGCATAATAGCATTTGCACCCACACAGGCTGCTTTTAAAAAACATGAATTTCTCATTTTTCCCTTTATCTCTAAAATAACATTGCCTGGGTACCAGTATGGATAGTTGCTGTGCTTAATGCACAACAGATCAGTTATGGACATGCCTGAACTTTCTGACCCAGGGGATGGAGAATGAGCATAAGCAGAAAGAGGCAGAGGAAATCAGCAAACTTAATTGTTTATATCCCAAATGTAAATATCCATGTATAAAAACACCCCTTAAACCTGAAACCCACCCGTACCGACTGGTCCTTTTTAATCTTAATTTTGAACAGTTGCTACTCCAATTAAATTCTACCACCTAGCATTTTCAAACAGCTCTTAGTTGTTTCAGCAAACTCTTTTAATGGACAGCTGTTTTTGACAGCTCCTCCTGATTTGCCAGCGCTGTGTCATCTGCCAGAGCAGGAGGACCCATTTTGTATTCTGCTGCTGGCACTGAGGGGATATGTAAATGTACACATGAATCAGTTGTCACCAGCACAGACACACTGTGGCGAGATGATCAGAATGTGTTGGGAGTTTAGTTGGCTTAAAGTGGGAGGAAAAAAAAACAAAAAACCCCACCATGCTTAGATTTCTTGAAGTGATTTTTATTTCAAGTCTCTCCAGTTTATTTTCACTTTGTGGTGCTTGTTAGATTTAGTTCAGGAGAGTGCAATCTGCTACTCGCAAATCACCAACCTGAAACTCAAAAGTTTAGGAATTATAGAAACATTTCAGGTAAACAGCGTCAGAACTTCAGCTGCACAAACAGAATTTTATATAGGGCTCCACTTTTCAAACATTTTAACCTCTGTGAGAGAAAACTTCATGTTCCCATGAGCACAGCATGGAAAGAAAGTTTGTTCAGCTTCCCAAGGCATTCTGGTAAATGGTCTGCGCTGTTTCAGCCAACAAGCTCTCAGTTTAATGGCTGTATTTCACACCATATATATATAGTCAATTTATAAAGTATAGGGGAAATCACAAGTGGGGTTAGCTTTATCGAATTTACTGCCATCTTCCCAAATGCCCTGATGGTACAGCCAAGGGCAATCGTCGCCTCTGTGTTAACAAGCGGAGGGACAACAATTTGATAGTCCTTCTATTTACCTTTGTTCCTCTCACCATTACAGCCTACTGACAAAATCAGATGCTTCTCCAGTTAAACAGAATACGTGTGGGATGTACATTTAGGAGATACTTTGAGGCTGGTTGCTGAGGTTTGGGATTGTTTTGGCCAATATCTGCAAATCTGAGTAACTAGTATGAGCCTGAAGCTTGGTTTAAACACCCAAAGAAAATGGCAGGATATTTTGAAGTCCTGAAGACCTCCAACTCTTATTTAAGTTTGAATAAAAGGAACCTTTAGTGCCTAAGTATTCTCCTAACTATAACTTTATTCTGTTAGAACATCTGCGTGTTTGAAAGATGCTACTGATGCAAGAATATGTTGAGCAATTGAGATCACCGGTGCCAAAGATACATCTGCTCCAGTGTGTCACATACATTTTTCCAAAAATTCTTCTCAGAGATGCACATCTCTCAGACTTGACTGATGGTGTACCTCATTTCCAAATTCAGAAATTAATCAGTGATAGTCCTGGTGTTGCTAAAGTTTTTATAACAGAAGAATTAGATACAGACTAAGTGTCATTGCTGGTAATTTTCAGCTCTGTTGTCTAGTATTTGTTAATCTTTACTTTGGTAGATAGCAATGCAAATATGATTCAGGTCACAAATGAAAGGAGGTTTGAGTATCACAGGATGATGTTGCACTACACAGAGTATCGCTATTGAATAGATTTGCAATGACAGATTAAAGGCTGGAGAATCCTTGGACAGAACAAGAAATGGATTGCCATCTGTCGGCAGAGATCACTTGATCACCTCGTCCTCATAAGCTTTGAAATCTAGTGGGAATGGTGTCCTAGCCCCACTGCAGCCAGTCTCAGAATTTCTGCTTCTGTCTTAAAAGCCACGATTCTGTGTTCAAGAAAAAAGGTAGCACTTGTTGAACAGCCCAGCTTGGAAGGAAAATGAGTATTCATTATTACTGTTATATAAGAAAAGGAGAAAAGGTAAATTGATAACACTGTATGGCCTAGATGCTAGAAAGAATTAAAAAATTATGAGAACTATAGTACACAAAGAGAACTTTTAGTCAAGGTACTGAAACGTCAAAAAATGTGTGTGTGTCTGCACGTGCGCATGCATGCATTGCGGGGTAGGGGTTAAGTACCTGGAAAATGCGCTAGTCTATTCCTAGGTGGATATGGTACAATATTTAATAACAATGCAGAAAAAACAGAAGTGCTTCAGAAACTTTTCTGTTCTGTATTTGAGGAAAAGCCAAGGTATGTAGTCATATAGTACTATGATGCTGCTGATATAGTTTCTTTTCCAAAATGCCAAAGTTGATAATTTTAATAACATTGAATCTGAACAACCCGCATCCAATAATTTCAACAGAGGTGGCCAAGGAACTGTCCGGGTGTTTAGTGTTGATTTTTAATGTCTTTGAACACTGGTGAGTTTCCAAAGGACTAGAAGAACTCTAACGTTGTGCCAATATTTAGAGAGTGCAAATGGAGTGTCCCAGGTAACAGGTTTAAGAAAGGCAATGTTACAAATGCCAGTCAATGTGGGATTGTGGGAAACATACTCTGTTGAGCTAATAAGGACAGTTTTGATGAGATTAAATTTTTTTTGGTAAAAGCAGCAATGTTTATATCATATTGGGACTTGCGTAATCACTCAGTGAGTACCACAGGGGTATCTTGTGGCTTTGAATTTAGGGAATCTGTACATACCTTTGAAAACATAGTTCAACATTTTTAATCTATAAATCTGCAAGATAATATTTTAGTACTTTAAAACACATCCAGGCCCATAACATCTGCCAGCTATAGATTGCTATTAATGGGGGCTGTCTGGTTGTAAATAAATGGTACTTGGTTTTCTTATAAAAATGCAGTAAGACTGAAGTTTTACGTTTCATGTAAAATGGCATTTTTACTTTAAAGAATATAATTTAACTTGACACAGCTCTGCTGAGCTTTACAGTGGCTTAATCAAATACAGCACTGCTTTAAAAATAGGGATTGCTTCAAACAGTGGATTAAGTTATTGGTCTTTCACATCTCAAGTGCTGAAGCTCATTAGGTCTCAGGCTGAGAGTGAAAAGTGATGTCGTTTTAGCTCAGACTAAGCGTAATAGGAGTTAACTCACATGCCTTTCTCAGGTTGAGAGTTGGGTGGGGTTTCTGCACTTAAAAGAAAGCCCTTTGAGTTTTGTCTAAGTTTGAAGAACCTGCTCATAACAAAATCGGTGCTACTGAATAAACAAAAGGGTTTGTTATTCAACACACATGCAGGATCCCTAGCATCTCAGAAGACCAAATTCTTTCTCAGCTGTCCTCCTTCCCCTACTCATTCTCCAAAATCAATTGTATTCTTGCAGTGATGTGGTAGTGTGGTTTTAGCCAGTCCTGAAAAATATCTAATTAAATAAGCAAAGGACATAGGTAAGGTCCTGTTTGACATGAAGCTATTGATTGACTAATGTATCATCTGAAAAATGTTTTCATATCCTCCTGTCTGCAAAAGGATGGACCTCCATAATCTCCAAGACAAAGCTCCTCATATGACTCTTGGTTTTGTGCTAATGAAGTTTGTGCCTCCTGACCAAAAAGCCTCTTCACAGGAAATACACCTTTTGAACCAGATTAAATCGAGTTTTGTTATACACAATAATCATCCTGTACCTCTTTGCTTGCTTATACACTGATCAATTGCTGATCGATGCTAATGCCTGCAAAGTCTGTTTTTCATTAGTGTGCCTTCCTTCTTCTTTGCCACTTTAGCATGTCACTGTGTTCTTCATGAGAGGCTTGTTGAAAGCAAAAAAATGTAAATCAATTGGTCTCCGTGTTGTAAACAAAAGCTCTTGGATCAGTCAGAGCAAGCCCTGGAGCACTGGATAGCAGTGCATTTTAGTTTTATCTCCAGCTCATTTTATTTCAGAAGGCTGTTAAAAACCCAAAATTCCCTCTCCAAACCAAAAACCTCTGCGGTCATGATGGACCACATAGAAATGTATTGCATTCCTGTTCATTCCTTCAGCTGAGCCACTGCAGAATTTCAATGTTTGAGAAGTGTATCATCAAACGTATATGGCCCTATCCTGATCCCATTTTTCATGTGCAACACTGCATGAAGTCTGCTAGGCAAAGCGAGAACACGCAACTGGAAGCTATCATCCTATCAGCCAAGCTGCAGGTTTATAAAACTTTGTGTTATTCAATTTTTTATTTTAACCAGTAATTAGCTAGAACAGCTGAGAAGGTATGAAGGTTTAAGGCAGGTGAATAGCCTGTACGACCAGTCCTGAGTAGGGTTGTAGCCTACTAGGCTTGTAGCTTGTAGCCCTACAACTTAGGGTTGTAGCCAGCCTAAGGCTGGCTTCAGTCTAAAGAACATATTGCCTGTGTGAAAGGTGGTAACATTGGGTGCTCAGAGCTAATTTCAGGCAAGACACCCATTTATGCAACTGGGACTTAGGCGTTTGATGGTGTTTTCATTAGTAGGTAAATCCTATGTGGTTATGCTTGGTTTTAAATTAATTTAGCTAAGGAAAAATCAGTAGTGTGAATGTGACTAAAGAAATCAAATACCAAGCCATTATTAAGAAAAGCTGAAAATCTTTGTTCTAACATATAATGTAGAGTTTGGCTTTCTAAAACAGTGCTTCCATTTAATGCTGATTTATGGCCTTGTTATGGTTATTTATTACAGGAAAAGTATTAGTATGTTATAAGTAGATATGAAGTATTGTAGATGGTAAGTAAATATGATTTCTGTTCATACACAGCCTATGACAACCATCATATATTATTTACTGTTAAGCACAATGTACCTAAACAGCAATTAGTCATTTATCAATCAGTTATAAAATATCCTAGTGTAAGCCAGGACCTAAATATGTCCTTGATTGTTGCAGAAAGCTTTTGTTTTGTGTGTGCTTTATTAGAATTCGAGATTTTCTCTTTAAAAAATTCAGTCAAAAGTTAAAAAGGTAAAGAACAATAAATAATTTGATAGATCGAGGAGGTATGTTAAAAGCTGGAAAACTATGAGATAATCTGTTGTTATTTCATGATGTTGTCTATCTTATTAACATGGTGGCTACTAATAATTTCTGACGTGCTGAGGTGTTGTTTCAAGCCTTTGTTAATATAATACAACTCAGGATATAATTCAGATAATTCAGGAAAAAAGGAAAAATAAAACACAAGGAAAAATTTCACCCCTCCCTACATCCTCCCAAAAATGACAACTGGAATTGCAAGTTGATGTAGATTTGCAGTCTGGTATGCCAGGGGAAGCTGATGCAGGAAAGGCAGGGATGGGTTTCCATCATCACTAAACTTGCAATAAAAATGTCTCCCTCTTTTGGAGAATGATGCCTGGCTTGCTTGCTGTTCCTCACATTAAGATCAATAAATCTCCCTTGAAATGGTAGAACATTTCAAACTGGAGGACACTACAGGCACGTATGTTGAATATAGATTTTATGACGTCCTTTCCTTGAGTAGAGCAGAAAACCCCGGCCATAGTTACAGAGAGCAGCAACATAGAACATACAACAAACACAGAATGAAAGAGCCTCTCCCCTCCCCTTCTCCCAGAAAATCCAAGCAATGTCTTCTGCTACCCACTGGCAATACCAAAACAACTGTCCCATAATCCTACAGTCTTAGAGCTTTCTTCTGATTCTGGCATGTCTTGAGATATTGTATCTTCGAATTGTTATACATTAAATGGCTAAGGAGAGGAGGCATTGGTCTAAGGTTTCTAAAATGCATTCCCCGTACTCTGTTTCTGGAGAGTTGGAACTTTTGGCAAATTAGGGTAGTTTGGCTTTGCGGGTAGGAAAAAAAAAAAGACAGCATAAATAATTCTTTTAGAAATGTTCAACTACTTTTGCAATGGTTTGCTATTAAATATGTGCCATGTTTGGATTTGCCAGAAATTCTCTGTGGAATATCTCACATACTAATGACTTTTGGCTTTGCCATGTACAGTAATGAGAAAGTCACAGGTAAGTTTGTGCTGCCGAAAAAATAGTGACTGGATCAGAGGAGGGAGAATGGTTGAGGCAGTGTAGACAAGGACAGCTTTCAGCTAAGGTGCAGTGCCAGCAGAGGTTGGGCACCTCCAGGTCTCAGCTTGATGTAATGGGAGAAGAAGGAGGGAACAGCCACTCACTAAATTGAGGACAGATCCTGAAAAGGTCCAGAGTAACATCTGAAAGTAGAACTTGTTAAAAAGTACTATTATTTTTAACAACTGGTAGAAGAGCAGTGATTTTTACAGCTGCCGCTACCAAACCAGATTATGTCATCTCCTGCACAACCGTGAGGCCATATTCCCAGGACTGAAGGGTATGGACAGAAGATAATGGTATGATATGAGGTTGTATTGATACAAGCTGGGAACATCCTTGCAACACAGGTGGCACAGGGACAGAGCAGCAAAATCATGAGCAACCTGTGGGCATGAACTTGAGCAGGGTCTGGAGTTGTACTAAATGACACCCTTCAGTTAATCTAGCCAACGTGGTGGAAGACAGAAAACTCTCCTGGCTGCTGTAGGCATGTCCCAACTACACACACCCAATAGGTCATGAAGGCTAAAGTTTGGGCCATGAAGGCATTTTTAGTTTTTATGCAACACCCGGAAGTATATGTTCTCTGTCTTTCTCATACTTGAGTAAAAATGAAGTGCTTCTCTGCTGCTGCTATCTTGGGGCTAGTGCAGGGAACATGTTTAGAGATGCTCCAAAAGAACAAGATGAATCATGTTTTGGCAGGAAGCACAATGGTTTGGGAGAAGTGGGAGAAAGAAAAGAGATGCTCTGATTGACTCTGACATAATGTACCCTCATGAACTCCAGCCAGTGGATGCAAGTAGCCACAAACAATGTAAGTTAGAGAGGTCTGTGGTTATTTTATATTAACTGACATTACAGGACAGTATGGCCCTTGTATTTATCATAGCATGCTGTTTTAGCTTTCAGCTGAGGATTGAGGCCAACGTGGCTACAGAAAATATAAAAGTTTTCTCTGTAAAAATCCTGTAATTGAAGATCTCAAAGCGTTTTACAGGCATTAATAAATAAAGCTGTGTAAAAAACCACAGCTACCAGTATTTCAATCCCTAACGTTCAACGGTGCTTTTAAGTGCTGTTATAATAATAATAGTTGTATCAATGCTCTTGCAATTCCAGAAATATTAATGGCATCTTCTCTGTCAACAACATCCCCTCCTCCAGGCCCTGCTTTCTCATGGGCAGGAAGCAAAATTTTGCAAGGCAAAGAGCTCGCTGGGGAGTTTTGGTCATTTGGGATTTTGCTTTTGTGGGTTTTTATATGTGTTTTCGAGACAGGACACCAACCAACTGGAGTGTTTTCTTGTACTAATAGGTGTTTTTGCTAATATCAAATACATTTGGATGGATGGGGTTTTTTCTTACCTTTCTTACTGGAATGTCTTTGTGGTCACAGACAACTAATGAAGAGAACAAAAGAGAGACAATGTTGTAAAATCATTAGAAAAGAAAAGGGAAACACTGTTCAAACAAATGCATTTTGCTATTACAATGCCATTTTCAGTCTTGTTTGTGGCCCCTACTGTTCCTTACACTGGCTCTTCAGTGGGGACAAAAAATTCATTAAATGGCTCTTCATTTTACAATATCAATATGTTTTAAGTCAAATTGTGTATTCTTTGCCATTAATTTTCTTTTAAACACAAAGCACCATCAGAAAGTTTAGCTGCAGGGGGGCTGCAGGCAAGAAGGAAGATACAAACATCCCTCTTACGAAAAAAAAAAAAATAATAATGATGAAGTCTTTTAAAGTTTAAAGGGAAATAGTGGCTTTTTTACACCAAGACTGTAAGACCTGTTCATTGATCTTTTCAAAGAAGTGACAACAATAGGGAAAAAACAGAATGAAAGAAAATGAAAGCAAGAAAATAAAAGCTGTAAAGAGTTGGGGTACAAGGAAGCAGTAATCTGTGGATATTGATGAAGCCTGGGATGCAACACATGCGTGATCTCAGGAAAGGGCCTGGCTGTATTACCTGACTTGGCTATTGGCTTTGCTTAACCACCAGGTATTTTTACTGAGAAAGCTTTTTTTTTTCTTTTTTTTTAATTCAAAATGCTGCTCATCTTGTTTATCAGACTACTCACAGCTCATACAGTTTTTTGGGTGGGCTTGTTCTGTAAGTGGGAAGTCTTAGCTGAAATGGGACCCTGAACAATTTGCAGAAAGTCAGCCTTTCACTGGGGTCATGGTGGAAGGGAGACAGACATGCTGCCCCTTTGAAACACAGAGACACGTTTTGTGATAGATGTTTGTGGTTTGAATCAAATTGAGCAACTAATGATTTGTGCGATGAATGTCTCCACTGGAATGTTTTAATTCGCAAGTGACATGTGGTTCTCCTGACAATCAGTGTAAGGGGCAGAACGCCCATAGCACACAGTGTCTAAATGAAAACGTCAACAATATCCTTGGCAAGAAGTCCAGAGAGAACCTAGTGAAGAGATTTTTTACACAGTGTGTAGTTATGCAATTTAAATAAAAATTGCATTCATTTTTATTTGAGCAGGAAGAAAATAAGAAGGACTGTTGAAAAGTTCAACTTGCTGTCTTTCCAGTGAAAATAGGCCCAAGCTGGAATATTTAACCTGAATTTCTTCCTCCTCACAAATAAAAATCACATCCGAACTAATTTTACACATTTTATGCACACTTGTTAAATTCCAGGTGTCTAATTACACCTGGTCCTCTAGTGGGGTACAAAACAGGCAATCTCTTTACATCACACACTGAAAAAAATGCTAACATTTCCCCAAGTTCAGAAACCAAAACTATCGTGTGTGGCTTTGGTACAGGAGAAACATCAATTCCTAAGTCTGCCATTATGAGGAGAAAAATTGCTCTAATTGCTGTTGAAGGAGAAAAGCAGTGGTGCTACTGCTAGGATAAATCCATATTGGAAGTCATTTAATTGTGACCCTCAATAAACTCATTTGGAGTGGATATTTCAGTGACCTGATTCATCAGTCATACAACTCTGAAAAATACAGAAAGTTTAGCATGGAAAAACATTCAGCAACATGGGTTCATTGTCATAAGATCACCAGCAGAAAGAAAAAGCAAATGCTAACACACCTCAGCCATGGCTGCTCATGGTGAGTGAATGCCAGCACAGTCCAAATTGTTTCCAAGAAGAGTGGAAGCCATTGAGATGTCCAACAAATGTGCGGAGAAGCCAGTCTTGTTATCATATGATTAGGAGTTTAGGCTCCTATTGGGCACAGACCAAAGAAAGCCCTGGAACAAGACAGATAATGAACTTGGGTTGTAAAATACTGTATACTATTCTGCCATTTTGGCCAGTGATCATGTACCATATGTCAAGTGAGCTGCAAATTCCCATAAAGCAGCAGTTTGCTGCACTAGACCTATAACAAAGGAGGTTGTAAAAGGAATAAATGGCAAGTGGAAGCTGGAAAGCATGCCAAATGTACAGCACATGCTTATTAACAGCAACACAGCAGCCAAAGGGAGGCAGAAGTTGCATATGGGAATAGACGTGCATGGGGAAAATGGAGAGTGGCAATACTGCCAAAGGTTTTCTCTTTTCTTTTCTTTTTGCCACTTCTGCAATAGTTCAGACATTCTGTGATTTTGGAGTGAGAGTTGTGTCTTTGTTTTTTAAACCAAGTTTTTGTATTGATTCATAGGAGAGAAATCCATTATTTTACTCCTTTTCTTTACGGAATCTGTGCACACTGCTAAACCACCTAGGTGTTCTGTGGATATAAACAGCAATCTTCAGATATGAGTCTGGAAGGGCCAAAACACTGAGCCCTCTTAACAAGGCCTATTTCTACTGTATGAGAAACGGTCCCAGGCATCTTCAGCTAGGCTCACAAATGTTGATTTTTTATAATGGCAATTACTGTAACTTCCAATGGTCCTAAAGGCTAAATACTGTTCATTGAAAGCTTTTTTAACTCAGTGCATGCCATTTTGCCTAAATCACAATGTCTCATGGGAGCATATCAATTACCACAAAATGTCATTAGTAAATTTAGAAATGTTTTTAGAAAGACTTTAGCGGAACAGGACATTTCAAATGGTCATTTCAAACTCACTTTCTTTTTTTTATTTTTAAATAAAAATCAGAATGGAATATGTCAGCTTTTTTGAAATCAAACGTTCAGAGTAATTTGTAACAATTTCATGTTAATAACTTCATTTCCCAGGAATTTTTTAAGCATTGGTGGGGAAGTGAGGTTGCTTTTACAAATACTAACTAAACCCACAGTTTTCAGTGTTGAAACTTCTGGCAGAATAAAAAATCTCCTTGTTGATAGAGTTGGAAGGTTATTGGAATTGGCTTCCATGTTTAGACTATGCTTTTTTTGTTTGTCAACATTTCATTAAAAAGACTGGATCTGTGGCAAAATTATGATTAAACGCATTACTGAATTTCTCTGCAGAGTTTAAGATTTCAATATATACGGAATGTAACAACCAACATAAAAAGACATTACCTTGCTATTTAAGTGGTGTGTGTTGTATGTGCATAAACAAAGAGCAGATCCCACGCAAGCTGCATTTAAAGGCCAGTCATTTATGCTCCAGAATAATACAGCAGTTTTAACTTGAATAGTGATGTTGCACATAAGAGGTAGAGAATGGGTGTTCCAAAGGTTTTCCTCATGTCTTCTTTGACTTTTTGCTTCTGTGACAAGCATATATTTTTATGGAGCTGTGAGGAATGCTTTTCTCTGTGTGTTTGTGAATGTGTCGATGCATGTGCAGGGAGGTGTGTGCATGGAGTATGTTTTTATGCACACCTCTGTACATGAAAATGTTCTCAGGATGGGACAGCTAGTGCTTACTAAATTTCAGTCACATTTTCAGGGTCCCAGAACATCCATCATAAGGACTGGCAGTTTGGAGATGACACTGGTTTACTTTCAAATGTATTACACGTTCCTGGCTTTTATTTGTGAAAGATATTTGCGTTATAGTTCAGAAATTTAATGGTGCACACTAGATTGACAACCTCTAATCGTAGTCAGTAAGATATGTAAAAGAGATATATGAACATGAAGAACTTTATTCATTCATGGGACTCCACCATCAAAACCACCAAGTGGTCTTAGTGAATTTTGAGAAATTTACATTTCTTCAAGATAGCAGAAATACTTTGTCAAAGCCCGTTTTATGTGCAGAAGCTGTTTTTGTAAAAGGTCAGTTGAAAGCATATTTTAGCTTGGCTAAAAAGATGTCCTTCAAGGATTTTGGAGATATCTTCTGTGGCTCAAATAGCTATGAGTTAGGAGAAAAAAACCACATGTGTAAATATGAACAGTTTTTAGATTAATATAAAATCAGTGCTTGCCAGAGGAATTGTCATGTACAGCCGTGATGGATGGAAACGTCTCTTGAAAGGCAGACTGGAAAAAAAGCAGTACCTATTTGTAAGAAAAAAAGTTATTTTACACAGTATTGAGTAGCATCCCATAGTAGCCTCCAAAGAGTTTTGAAAAATAGCCCAGACTTTGCATGCAGTGCATTAAAGTCAAAATGAATGTGCAGTCAATGGCAAACCACTTGAATTTTGCTTACTGGCTCACCTTCCTTCAGAGAGTATTCCAAGATCTTTTTGGAGTCCTTCCTTTTGCAACCAGATGTTCAAATTTGCCATCACATGCCAATATAAAAATGAAACTTGGTATGATAAAAAAAGACGTGGAAAATAGGAATGAACCCATGAAGTTCAGAGGAGGAATGGATCTGGGGCTGTGAGCATTCATGCAAGTGATCTTACCTCAATGAATGGTTCCATTCACATTACTAGTTTTGTTTTGTATACCAAGTTTTGTAAGACCAGATCCTAAATTCTAACTTTTTCAGAAGTATTTGGCTGAATTATTTTGGAACTGTTATAATTTCCTAATGCAAACTGAGAAAAGAATAAAAATGTAGGGTTAAAACTAGTTATAATCAGTCAAAACTAGAAACCCCACCACCACCACCAAAACAAAAAACACTTGCTGGTTAAATTTAATCCTGTCTGGCCATAACTTGTTAGCCTTTCTCCTGTTGAGTAATATTTGATTAATTTTACTGAGATTATGTGCAAGTACAGTTCACTGACATTGCTGGTTGAATTTCATCAAACACCACACTCTCATTTTAGTCTCATTTTAGTGATGGTTCCTCCCATTCACACCAGCATTAAAGAAAGAGCTGTGCTTAATCTTAACTGTTTGTACATTACTGGACCTAAAGACATAACTTCCTACCTGCACATACCCTACAGAAAGGCAAACTGAGTTGTTTAGACAAAATCCATGAAAAAGAAAGAATAGATAGACATCAGAGAAATCACAACAGGGGCTGAAAGAAAAAGGAGACAGAAAAATCCATTACAAATGAAAATAATAAAGTCTCTTAAACTTTAAGGAAAAAATAGAGGCTCATTTTGTACAAAGATAGTGAGATGTGTTCATTGATCTTTTTAAGAGTCAAGAAGAAATTGGCCAGCAGCTGAATAAAAGAAAATGAAGTTCCATTAATACAATCCATGGAAAGACAACTCGGGTAAATTGATCAATGCAGCACAAATAATTTCTAACCTTTCCCCTCTTTGGAGAAGATGTTTGGTTTTTTGTTGTGATTTTTTTTCCCTTCCCAAAGTGTAAACAGCATACATCACCAATTTCAAGTGCTTTTTAGATGGCTTGTCTAGCAATAATTGGAGAATTTTTGGAACTAAGCATGGTAATGGCTTTTCTTCCATCCATCTCCTTCATCGCAGCCTCATTGCCTTGAAGAATATCAGTACATTGAGAAAGTTTGAGGGCTTTTCTTTTCCTCTTTTTTAAATTCTCAATCCTCTTACTTCCTTCTCTACCTCCTCCTTCAAAGAGTTTTTGAAACATCTGGCAATTAAAAAACTGATGCAGCCATCACTATGGTATCTGTGTACTCAAGAGAAACTTCATATTGACTGAAATGCAGAAAGAGCTCAAAGGCCAAAAGAGCTTTTGTCCTTTGAGAAGTTGGTAACAGCTCCTGCTACAGAGCCTGGTCCTTTACCTCAAACAGTAAAGCTCTTGCTTGTAGTAATGGCAGTCCTTTCATTTGAATTCTTTGTATTAGCCAGATGTCAGATGTCATACACCGGAGAGAGCATTTGAGATCTGAAACTGCTGCTACACAGGTGCAGCATCTTTTATCCAGAGGAATTATGCGGCTGGAGGTCCCAACTTCCCTCTTTTTGGAAAAGTGAATATCCTCAGCTCCCGGAAATGTGAATGAGAAACAAGCATGTCTATGGGAAAACAAATCTATAAACTCTAAGTATTTGGAGATATTTCTTTTCCAACTCAAAAAGATCCCTGAAAATCAAAAACATGAAAACCAAACTTTACACTTGGGATTTGGTATCTTCCCACTGCATAAAGTGCAAATATAAAGCTATTCTGATTTTGTTTACTGGGATAAAATGCTGTGATTTGCATTGAAGCCCCAAAGTAACAATTAGAGTGTAGCAGTTAATGAAACAAAAGAAACAATGCAGCACCTTTTTGAATGGAATGTAACCTATGTTTATATAGAAAGCTTTGTACAATACCCATGGGTTTCAGTAAATGAAATGGGCCTCTGCACATGCTGAATAATTGTCAAAACATGAGGCTTTGTGGTCATAAACCCAAAATGCACTTCATTTTATAAAGCTGCATCACATAACTCAGCAGCATAATCATTTTCTTCTCCATGAGCAAGTTGTCTCTTACCCCTGAGACAGTGCTTCATTCAGGTCAGGTATGAAGTTATGTGAAAGTCAGTATGGGAAAGATCAAACTACACCTGTCTAGATCACACCCGCTCTGCTAATAAAAAGGTACATTCCCTGCCTAGCTTGCACACATAAATACATAGTAAGATCTTACACAGAATGGTAAAATGTTCCACAAAATGATTGGGTCCTAAACTCTGCAGAAAAGTCCTTGAAAAATATCATTATCAAAAATATTTTAATACAGACATCTTTCTGATACAGCTTTCATTGCATGGACGTATTTAAACTCATGCTTAAGCATGTTCTGATATCCCATCATTGAACCTGCAGAGGGGCTTTAGTGATTCAAAACAGGATATTATCCACTGACAGATAATCATTGTCTGTTCAGAAACTTCTCGTTTTACAGTACAGCTGGTGTCTATCAGCTGTGTTAAATAGTCGTGCAGGGAGATTTCTACAGTTTAGAGGGTTTTTTTTAAGAGAAAGTGTAGAGTAAATATGAGCAATCACCATTTGAGTAAAATTAGCGAGAAGCCAAGGCCTTCTCTGGTCCTTTATAGGAAAGGATGAAAGACTTGATTTCCCTATCCTTTATTACTTAAGTTACCCCTACGCAGAAGTATCTGGACATCTTTCCATTTAAATCCTAGAATATGTTCTAAAAGCTTACCTAGATAGTTATTTTCATTTTTCATATCACCAGACATATAAGTATACATATGCTAGAGAAGCAAATGGATTAATTAAAGGAAGTGTTAACTGAGATCTTTATAATTTTCATACAGAGGAAATTAGCTTGGCTTTTAGCCTGAGGGTATCACATCACACAGACTTCTTGATCCATCTGTAAGGGATACACAAATAAAGAGCTGTATTTTTTCACAAACCCAGTGAACTTCAAATTTTACAAGCTTGTGTCCAGCAGTGAATTCAAAGTCACAGGGGATTCTGGGAGCTAAGATCACACGGAAGATGTTTTATTACACGATGGGAAAACTGGGAAAGACTGAACTTTCAACCTTTTTTGTGAAAGCATATGAATACAAAAATCAAGCTGATATACAATAGCAACTAATCATCAAGAAAGACAATTGTTAGTAACTTATGAGAGAAATCTCCAACAGATAAGAAACAATTGGAAAATATTACTGTTTTTCCGCACCTACATTATTTAAGCTTGGAAAGCAGTTTTCCTCAGTAAGCTTTATGAGACAATCAAGGGTGTTAAACAATAAGGAAATCAGGTCTTCACCTCTCTTGGATCTTAGAAAGAAAGGAAGAGGTATGTTGTTAACGCTTTAGGACCTTTCCTGCACAGCACAAGAAATCCGGAGGTAAGTAATGATGCCATCACTGTCAAGCGCCAGGAAAGGCCAGAACCAGGGGATAGAAATGAATATGTGGCCTCTTGGATCTCTCTTCCCTCAGAGATATCTCTGCCAAAATAGTTTAATTTACATTTGAGTACCTTACCAAAGCCAGGAAAGTATCAAGGCCTTTCTGCAAGTAAATTTTTTGTATACTGTGCATGAATCCACAGGCAAAGATAATGCTGAGGGATGGGCATTAGTAATGGAAAAGATCTTCTGAGCCCTGCAAAAATGGAAGATTATTTTCTTTCCTCATCACTTTCCTGAGCTGTGCCGATAGATCTCCTGCCAGACAATACCTGTTTTGTGCTCCTGATTTTGACCGAAGTATAAAATATACTGTATCACTCTGCTTTCTAGTACTATAACAGATTAATTTTTACTTTCTCTGTTTTCCCACGGTGCCTGGCAGCCTTTTCTCTGCACTCTCTCCTAGTTAAGGAGATGGCCGACCAGGACTACTTATCAGATAAATTGCTATAGATTCATCATTCTCCATCTCTGCCCTGAAGAAGTGGTCACACATCTGATGTTAATCTTAACATTACATTCTATATAATAAAATTTCTTGTGAAAACTCCTCCTACATAATTATATGTAAGGATGACAACATTAGTCATCCAATGGCATTTGCACACGTACAGTATCATTTCCAAAATCCTTGGAACTTTTCTTATGTGGAATCTTCTAGCTTTAATGCAGCTTTTAAGTTACCGCATTAAATGCCCCCCAACCCATAAGATGGATATAAAGTCATTGTCAGATGAAACACCATCTGATCTGGCAACAGGTGGACTTCCTAAGAGGGATTTCCAACTAGGTCTAGTGTCTGTCAGTTTGAAATAGAAGTACTGCATCCAGAAGTATAGATTTTCTTCTAATAAACGTAAAGTAAGATAAATCCAGCCAGGATCTTACCCCACTTTGGTACACAGTCACAGCAGTTATTGCAGAGTCCAGCACTGTCGCAGACATTTAAGGATGGGGAAGTCTAGGTAGACTTGCAGTAGTCATGTAGAACAAAGGGTGAGTGAAGGGTCAAATTACAGTAAGTAGACTATATACTGAGTTTCTTTTCATTATTTTTCTTTCCTCAGTTTATGCCACGAATTTACCACTTTGTGACACATTGTTGGTTATTATTTTTCCTTTTTTCCCCTTGTCTGTTAAATTTAATAGAAAAATCCAATTATTATGTAAATAGAGCCTTGCTATAATTGTCGCAAATAAGTTAGCATAACAATGAAGAGCAACAACTTTCTGAACTCAAAGAAAGCACTGATTTATGACTGTCTCTGAGGTGTGATTGATATAGAATGTTTTGAAGGAATATTTTCAAAGTTTCTTCCTCATTTTACAGCCTGCTTCCTCAGATCATCCTAGCTGAGGCATGTTTGCAAAGGAAAGTTGCTTTGGAAGAAGGAACTTTCCACAAATTCATTTTGCTTTTCTTTAAAGAAGGGGGGTAAAAAAAAAAAAAAGCCTACAAAAGCCATTATTTAAACAGCCTCCTTTTTAAAATGTTTCCGGCAGATGTTTATGTAGAGAATGTGCTGGAGCTCCTTCAGTAAGACACAGAAGTGACATTTCTTGAGGGTTTTAGTTGAAGAATTTGTCTTTCACATCATGTCTTTAAACATCTGCAAAATGCAACAGAATCTTTATTATCCTGCTAACTTGAAGAAAGGCGCAATGCACAGTCCCAAGTCCTTAAAAAATGGTATTTAATGGGACTGACAGATGAGAAATATCTAGCTCTAATGTTTTCCTTTAGTAGAAATTCACCTCTTGACCTTATGACTCCAGAGTACGGCTGCTGCTTTCTAAAAAAGAACATTTCCTTCCATTCAGATGTGCTTTCTACGGTTTTGTTGTTTCATTTTTCCTTATTGCTCAGTTATCTGCTTTAGGGGAAGGTATCATCGTCAGGATTAAAACAAAAATAAAATTATAAATACTGCAAGCACGCTTGTGCTAGGTCTGTTTATGGCACTTGTGCTTCCAACCCTCTTTTAATTTCCTCAGTTGGATATTTTTCTTCTTCCTCACAAAAATCAAAGCTGCCTCCTTTTCCTGCCTTTTCTTGTAAATGAATTTTAAAGGAGTGGTATAATTCAGCTTTCCTATTCCTTTGCTTGAGTTTGGTTATTTGCTGCTGTGCAGAAAATATGGACTGGGGCCACTACTCAGACCTGCCCAGGTTGGCCCTCCTACCTTACAAAGTAACCTTTTTCAGAAGAATTCCGTCTATCTTTTGGTTTTCTGGTTTGTTTCACGTTCTTGGGGGGTTGGGGCAGGTTTGACTGTGGGTTTTTTCACTCTCCACTGTATTGTATTTTCGTTGTTGAACCTTTTTTTCCCCCTCCTTCTTCTTTTTCTCTTTCTTTTTTCTTTTTTTCTCCCTCAAGGGTTTTCTCTGGGAAAAGTTTTCTGGGCTTCCATCCAGCCAGTGTCACAATTCACAGCTGTACTGTTTGATTCAAGTACTTCAAGCTGCCAGTGAGGTAGAGCCAAATGAGATTAAGGGCTTTTTTATTAATGCAAGCACCCGCATGTGCTGGTATGGTTAAGGCTACGTCAGGCGTTCCAATATGAACCCCAATTTCTGGAGACCTTTAGTTCTCAAACATAAAATATTTATGCCAGGCTGAAACCTGACCTAGATGTACTCATCTGGGAGGAGCTGTAACTCTTTGGAAAGAAATGGTTTGGCTTTTATTAAGTTACAGCTCCAAGAAAGGAAAATGTACTGATTTCAGGATAAGCAGCTAAAAAAAAAACAGAGAGAGAGAAAGATAGCTATGTATGTTAAAAACAGCAACAGGCATAAACTAAATAAGATATTTTAAATGAAGTCACGGTGAATTTTAAGGGAAGGCATGCTTTAGGTAGCAAGAGATTCATCTGTTAGTTTCCTTCCCTGGCACATGATGGATTTGAACCCTCCATGCTGGTCAAATTCTCATACTCCCAGCACTGCCTGGCCCATTGCTGGCAGTGGGGCATCGCCTGCAGCCCTTCTGCTGTTAATCCCTGCCTGCCCAGTTCTGCCTGCTGCACCCCAAATGTCACCTCTGAGGCCCAGCCACACTGCCCAGCAATTTTAATTTTTTTTTTTCTGTTGGGATAAACCATGCAGAATTGGTGATGTGAAACAGAATACCACCATTTCTTTTGAGTTCTGATGTGAGCCAAAATCTGAACCCACATTTCCAGAGAGAAATGTGTTTTTAAGCTCCCTTTCCTTTTGAAAAACACCCAAATTAAACCAGTTCTTTTTATACTGATTCTTATCTTTTGTGTCAACATTTCTGAAGATAAATGAATTGATATTTTAAACCTAAACATACATGTGCCTATGGAAAACATGATGTGCTGTAGTAGACCTGATCAAAAATGTTAAAAAAAAGGGGGAAGAAAATGAGCAGCTTTATACAAAAAAAAACCAAATCGCTACTATAAACTTTTTTCCATAACTTTGGGCCAACTATGGAGTGGTTCAGAAGGTTTTGAAGGTTATTGACATTTCAAATTTTGAAATTCTCAGACAGAACTACTCTTTTTCAATATTAGGTCACTTTCTTTTTCCTTTTTGTCCAGCTGTGTTACTGAGCATCACATGTGCCTTGATAAAGCCCCTGCACACATACTGATAGAGACAACCCTTCATCCTTTCAAGACACAGGCTTTTATATAAACATATGTCTAGGATGGCACTGTGGTTGGCAGTGAGAGCTTTAATTCTCTGTCCAGGAGCTGAGAGACAGCTACAGCTCTGTGTTCCCACTCGAGGGGCCAGTTCAGGTGAGGGGTATACCTGGGTTCAGGTGTAAGGAGTAACTTCAGCTGAAGAAAATAAAAGCAAAATCAATTCTGGAGAGTAATTTCTCATTAATTGGGCTGTTTTTTATTTCAAATGTCCCATTTTGATCTAAAATAAATCACTATCTGGGAGAAAACCAAACAAAATTTGAAGTGATTTTTATTTACTGTTGAGTTCTCTAATTTCATTTAGAGGCTTTGTAGTTTCCTGAGATGTTTCATTTTGGTTTAGTGGTAGATTCTGTAACCCTGAAGTTGCTAATCCAGCCTTAGCTTACCTGCCACAGTGCAACAGCACTGTATCAAATGCCAGCCCTCCCTTGGACCATATGTTTTAACTCATCTTATACCATACCTGACACTGCAAATACTGTATGTCAATCTGTATGTCATTGTCCTACCATTTTCAAGAGAGGAATTTAGGAGAGGGAAGGAAGGAAGAGTAGAGCTAAACCTGTAATAAGTCTGACGTGTTTGCATAATTGCAATGTAATGCTGTTGTTCTGCAAGTCCTCATGGTCAGGCATTTTTTAGCAATTTCCCAGATTTTTCACTTGTAACCTAATGGTATCAAGATACAAATACCCACATCCTCATCTCTGCTGCTCATGTAATCTTAGCAGTGATTTGAGACTTAAATGCTGAGAGACTGCTTAAGTCTACAAGACTCTGAAATCAAAAGCAGCAACATTAATATTCTGTGCAAATGTGAAGAAGCCATGAAAGCTTTGTTTGTTGCTAAAGAAACCAACTAAATCAAACAGTTGAAGAAAACAAAGACTTGTATAATTGTTTTAATTAAAATTGCCACTTATTCCAGCAAAACTGCAGCACAGTCGCGCTCTCCAAGTATTTCTTGCTTAGACTTGCATACTCAAAGACTATTCTTAATAAGTGAAATAAAACATTGCCAGCCATTTTCCAGTCCCCTTTGACACAAAAGCTCCTAAACAAATTGCAAGAAACCCATGCAAAACTTTGTGATGTTTACTTCAGATTTTATCCAAGAAGAATTTATGGAACTCGCCATTCAACTCCAAAAGCATGTTATCTCAAGTGAAATGTAATGCTTCTTAAATCTTCAAAGAACATCATGGCATTTAGCCATAAAACTCACTGTGACTTTAGACATTCAAAAACAGCATTAATGCCAGGATCAGACTGCCCTATATGGTTATTATTTTAAGTCTTCAGGGCTGCAAGCGTGCTTTCTTGAGTCTAGGCCCTCCAAACGCTCAGTTTCCAGTAAAAGTTAGAGCAGCCTCCCAACTGCTTTGCCTTTCACTAGCTGCTAAGCTCATTCACTTCTTCCCACCCCACCAAGTTATTTTGGCATCTCAAAGTAAGTCATATACAGAAGGGATCTTGGTAGTAGTTCCTCAGCCTCTGGAACCACTCCAAGCCTCTGCTTCTTAATGCGAAGTATGAATGATACAAATACATCTCAATTTTAATTGAAGGAGAATGTCTGACCTTTCTACAAAATAGTGTCACATGAGGTTCCTGGATTGTGACCTTTCCAATGCTCATAAGGCTTTTAAGCATGAAATTTCAGCTTAAATTTGAAATGTTTTGTCTTCTTCAAGTAGAGATTGGCTTCCACTGCAAAATTTGGGCCCACATTTCACTGTTAGTATAAGAATCCAGCATGTTGTCACTGTGTGGTAAAGAGGCAGTTATAAAATCTAAACCACACTTACTTTCTCCTCTCAAATATTCTGTTCAGATACTGCAGCTTGGCTTGAGCCTGTCTCTTATCTTCTTTTCTCAGCACTCTGAGAGCTCTTTATCTTCACCACTACTTGGTGTAAGTGTATGTTGGGAAACATTTTTAGTATATATTAATTTGTTATATCATTTCAAAGACCTTTTTTCTTCCAAGATTCCTAGGCA
The DNA here is from genome assembly GCF_000737465.1 of Haliaeetus leucocephalus. Lineage (NCBI taxonomy): Eukaryota > Metazoa > Chordata > Aves > Accipitriformes > Accipitridae > Haliaeetus > Haliaeetus leucocephalus. Next base: position 19,002,398 of record NW_010972775.1, read on the forward strand.
TTAGCATTTTTAAGCTTGCGGGGTGTGGTGTGTGACTATTAGAAATATCCTACAGGAAGCCATAATTTATCAATGAAAGATTTGAAATTTTCTTCTAAACATATGTTTTGTTGAGGCTATAAAGGAGCTTATAGTAGCAACTCTCTTTTTTTCTTTCCTTTCTGTTTTCTTTTCCGGTGACTGGGTAACTGAAATAACTTGAAGCCTGTTTTTACTAGAACCTGATTACCACCTGTTTGAGTGAAGAAATTGAGGACTGTTTGAAAGTAATGCCTTTGGCAACACATACACCTTGCTCAGACTGTCTTGCATCTTTATCTTATCATATAAAAGGCTTTTCCAAGCATTGCCTGAGAACAGTGAAAACCTCATTATGAGCTGAAAACTGTTTGGGGTTTCAGTGTTGATAATGAAAATCTTATTTATGGGATTGCTGAATACACAGATAAAGTCTAAAAAGCTACAGCCTACTAGACAAAATAATAGTCCAAGGGAAAAGGAGTAATGTAATTACATCATTCCTATTTTATAATGGCCTTTTCCTTCCATGTACATATTGAAAGAGAGTCAAAGAACTGTGAGATGTAATTGTTTCTGGCACCTTCCAACCTGATTTCTGAACTCACATGGGTTTCCTGTGTCCAGTTAACATTTTGGTAGTATGCAAAAGGTGTGATCTGTCGGACAGTGCTGAAGCTATGGAAGCATTTTTCTGCTCAACAGCCTTTAGGGTCATGTAATGAAAGGTGGGAACCCCCACCAGAGAAGGAAGTAAAAAGTGAGTAGGGATCAAGAAATTCCCATCCCTTTCTAAAAGACAGGCTAGGTCGTCTCATGAGTTGTGTTGTCTCCGTATTGCTAACAGAGATATATGGTAAATACAGCCTTCTCTGACTAAACCTATCAGATAGATACGTGCAAAGCCAAGACATGTTTAACAGGGCAATGTGTGTTATAGGAGAAGAAAAGCTATACAGTTTCCTAATTCTCTACTTCATTACATGCTTATATTCCACTGAAATCAGTAATCATGTCAGAATAGAGCTAGTAAAATATGATGGGAAATAAGGCCCTTTAATATAAGCCTCTCTGCCTGTCTGTCCTTTTATATGGCACCTCCCAACATAGTGTCTGAGTGCAAAGTTCTTCACCCTCATCTGATTTAAAACTTAAAATGGATGCTGTGAAGACCTATCATGCTCGAGATGAATCAGCTGTTCAGATTAGCCTCACAGAAATGATAATGGGGTTCTGTGTTCACAGCTGAGTTATTTAAACTGTCTGATTTTGTCCACAGCTTCCTTGGACATTAATAGGTTGACTGCTATGTCGCTGAACTTAGTGCATGAAAGGTCAGCCTTTGAAAAGCTAAATAAGGTAAGTGCAAACTGAAGCATGTTCCAGGCGATACTGCATACTCTAAATGCACTTGAAACCCCTAAGAATCACTACTGCTCCTTAGCATTTTTCCATATCTGATTTCAAAGTGGTAGATCCTTGGATCAATACTTTGATTTTAATCACTTATCCACCAGGAGATTCAGAGTATTGCTCACATGTTATAAACATATGCTCCTCCTGATGCATCTTGAGTAAAGCGGATTGAAAACTTCTTAGAAGATAGCTTTTCATCAGCAAATGCTGACTTAGATGAATTTGAAAGATTTCTCAGGACTACAGCAATTTTGCTGAAATTGCTGAGAAGCAGCATTATCAGGCAGGGACACTTTTCTTCAGTAAAGATGGAATGCTTCATTTGACTTTTGTTTGATTATATTGTAAATTCTAACACACTACTGTGCACACCTTGAAGTGCTTAAATCAAAACAAAGAATTTGACCAGTATCAAGGTGAAATGTTTTCAACCATCCCAAACCAAAACCATTTCAATTAAGGTAGCTTTGATGATCTCTACATTGCAGCAATTTCATTTTTTGTGGTACATTTCATCATTTAGATTGTTACTTCTGTTTGAAAGAAAAGCAAATTTTGGCATGCTGATATTTCTTCCAGAACCTGCAGCCTTCCTCTTCAGGAGCCCGTGAGAGTGATTGGAAAAGTCAGAGTAAGAGCATCTCTCTTCCCCTTCCCCAAGCCCTCTCTTTGATGCAGGACCATGGCAGGGGGGAGAGGAGGGAGAAGGATAAGAGTTAGGTTTATCATCTATAAATAGAGACAGTCCTTCACACTCACTTTCTTGAGCAGTCTTAGAGCACTAGGGAAAAGAAGAACACGATAAATCTAAGAAATGTTGGGAAAGTTCTGTACATTTCAGGAACGTTCCAAAGTGAAAATTGGCTCTGGCAGTCCAAGTTTAGAGGCTTATTCTTTCAAAAGGCTCCATCAATTAGTTTCTCAAGTTTAATTCTGTTCTGTGTCTACCAGCTGGAAAGCTTGTTGAGCAGTAAGCATAGATGTTTGTAGAATATAAATCATTGCAAATGACTATCCATGGAAAGCATTGCTATTTGTTTTCTACTTACATGGTTGTACAGTTACTGCAATCTCCTTATGCAATAGTGCTAAATACTAGGTGAAGTCGGCGGCTTGGTTCAGGCTTGGTTCAGGTTTTTAGGGTATGGGAGTTACAAGCTGAAGAAACTTGTTGGGATTTTTAGCAAAGGAGGGTTGTCATCATACTTTGACCTGAATTGGAATTGGTCCATTGCTAAGGGACCTAATAGCAAAGCTGTCAACATTACTCAAAATTATTTTTTAAAAAATTGTCTTATAAGGACTTTACTATATTGGATTTCTTCTTGCTTGGGTTTTTTTTCCCATAGGTGAAGAGGATCTAGAAAATATACCATATATGGAAAACTGTGAATCCTACCATGGCATTTGAATTAAAGGGTCATTTTGTGGGAGGTAAGCAAATAGGCTGTTGCTGGTGATTATTAAAACCAGTCCAACCTTATGTAAAAAAGGATAATAAAAATCCTGTCCTCTAAACCAACAAGCAGGTGATACCCAAGCCAGGAAGCTCAAAATCAACAAAATAAAACCTTATTCCAAAAGCTGGATTTGGTTATTAATTGACTGATTTCCTACCAATAAGAGCACACTTTCAGGCTGGTGGGCTTGATGAAAGGTACTTGAAAGCCCAAAATGAACAAGCATGTGAAATATTTAAGGCCACATTTTTATATTTATTAAAAACAGCCTAAATAATTAAACTAGTTGATTCACTAGTGGCTTTCAGGCTCATGCCCAGAGTGAAAGGTCATGACCTGACATACCATGGCCCCACTTGGTACCGATGATTGACAGGAAAAGGAAATAAGTTGATATCTTTCACGTGGGAATCACAGCTTGTAGCAACTATGAGCAAGTGGGCTATTTGGACTTTGTGGGAAAAGTTAATTGTGTTATTATTCCAAATCTTTGTTCCCAAAGTTGGTTCCATGGTGATTTATTTACTTATGTGATAAAACAGCTGTGTACTGTAATAAAATACAGGTCACTTGCTGATGTTTAATGCACAAAAGTGGGGATATGTTTGGTTTCTTTTACTTTGAACTTATATTCATGCTAGGCAGCAGGGATGACTTTGAATTGTTAGGAATTTTCTGTTAGTGTATTGGAAATAATTAATGTTCTCATCATACTATATATTCTTCAGTGCTTAGTTATGGAGAATGAGGAAGGCACCACACACTGAAATATGAGCGCCTCTCTACCATATGCTTTCATTATTTCTTTATAATGATAAAAAGGGGCTGCATTCAGTGCCAGACAATGTCATGGCCCCAGAGATTTCAGTGGCCTGCAGAAAAAAAGGAGAAAAAAGCATTTATGATATGAATGAGGATTTGAAATGGCCTTTTAAAAAAGGCCCAAGATCCACTTTCACCCTAAATTCTGAAATCACTTGAAAGATGTCTAGATGCAAGCGAGTTTGAAGAATAGCAACTTTCTACCAGGCTCTATTTTATATGCAGTATCACTGCCATCTTGGCCATGCTTTGTTACAAGGTCACATAATTGTACCAAGCAATAGGGCACAGTCTAACTTCACATATTGTCTGATTTGTTCTAGCAATGAACCCTGTCATCTTTACCCAGAGTACATATTCTCTAGCAATGAACCCTGTCATCTTTATCCAGAGTGCATATTCTTTACCCGTCATTTACAAGTTATCTAAGTGATGCCACTTTTTGTTTATCAGACTTGAAAAGTACAGTGGATTTAGTATCAGCTGGCCTGTTATTGTGCCTTTCTGCTCATTCCTGAAAGCCTGAAGTGTGGGCAGACTGTGACCTGCACTGGGGTGCAGCTCCATACTGTACTCGAGGTATTCCCTACCCCTTTGCAGAAATACCATGCGCTGCCAGTTCCTGCAACATTGTGTTGTTTACAGGTATATGGGCTGTTAGATGATAACGGTCCCATTAAGAGTCCCATTAAAGTCAAAAGTAGTTTTACCCCAGAACAGGCCATTGTGGGAAGGATTGCACATTTCCTTCTCTGTGAGGCACAATAGTTTGGTTGATACAGCAGTCAGTCCTCACATTTTCCTCAGACTATCTCCAGTATAATTTCTTTTCCTAGTCTTTTCTCATATCTTATTCTCAATAGAGAGCAAAGCATCTCTGCCTGGGAAGCTGTGGAAACTCTACCACTTGTAGCACATTCTCCAGGAGAATTTTAAGCCTTAATATAATCTGATTCTAACACCAATAAACAAGCCTGGTTACACAGTAAATCAAGATAAATGTTGCTTCACACAGAGTAAGAGCTGGTGGTATTTCTCTTGCATTGTTTTGATGCCATTTCTTCATACTTAACATCAGGCAATGGTGCATGATATTTTACAAATAGTATAGACTACGAATCCTGCCACAGGAGTACAGGTCTGTGATGAGTAAATTATAGTTACTGGCTGAGAAGGGGAAATGGAATCAAGAAAAATGGGTCCAGGGGCAATAACATACTCAAAATTGAAGACCTTTCTGGAGCAATACCAATCTACTTCCTGTGAACATTTCAGCAGAAGGGGAGCTACTCAGGATACCAACTTTTTTCCAGCAAAAAAAGGTATGTACATCCTGTACCTACTTGTCCTGAAAGAAAAAGGCCATGATTAACCAAAATCCAGCCATTTTCTAGAAATTATTCAATTACAAAACAGACTACAAACTGGAGACTGGAGCTATCACCAGAGCTGTCAGTGAAGTACCAGCTGCAGATATGTGGAAAGTTGTCCACTGGGTTAGAGGCTACAGTCTGACCTTGCATAGCCCATGAAAGTGTTTAAAAATCGTGATGACTTTGGTTTATGACTGACTTCGGCTAGATTCAGCCTGAACATCAAGAGGCAAAAGGCTCTCTATCCCGTGCCAATTCTCTGATCTTTCCATTCCTCTCCACCTCCCACCTCCAGGCTTTTTGTTTCAGCAGCTCCCTGAAGTGAGCACCGTGACTATGAATCTAGAATTGAAGAAGCCCACAACTCTTCAGAAAAGAGCAGTTATTCTTAGCTTTGTTGTGCTGATGTTTTTCTTTCTTTTTCTCCTTTTTAAAGAAAACAGAAAGCCTGCCAAAATTTGGGCTCTTTGATGTGCTTTGGAAAGAAAAACAATGCTATCTGTCCAAGCCCTCTGAAAGGAACAAAAATATGTCATTTTAAGGCATGAATTACTTGAGAGGAACAATCAATACATTTCACAATTAAAGACGGTCAAGAATTTTTGAATGTTTTGCTGGAAATTTTTGATTAAAAATTTTTGGAGACATTTGCCTGTTTCAGTGAAACTTTCTTTGAGGAAACTTCCTGAACTGTGTAATAGGTGCAAGGCAGGAGGGGGAAAAAAGAGGAAGAAACTGATATTTGCTGTCGAATATTCAATAATCTAATAATATCTGTAGGAGGTATCCTAGACCCCTTTCAAGCTTTTCTTTTGTCAATTTGGATTGAGTATGTGGACCTGCCTCATCCATTTTACTCATCCTACTTAGGGATAAGTATTAAAAAAAAAAGATCATAAAAGCAGTATCTGTTCTGTTTTGTTTGTTTGTTGATTCAGCTTTGAGTGGAGATATTGCTTTATAAAACTCTTCAGCTGTAAATGAGACACTGACTTCATTGTCTCATAGTTAGGAAATTTGTTTAAGATGGAAGCGTCCCAGGTTGGAATCTTTGGCCTGTAAATGTAGGGAAGCTTTTCAAGCTGCAATCACAGAAGTCATAACTGAGTAGCTAAACTTCTGTTTGCCCTCTCTTTTTAAGGTTTCTCGTCCATCACCCCAACAAATCTTGAAAGAGCTGATTTATGCAATGAGAGTTTTTGACATTTTTATTAAGTCTAGGCACTTAATAAAGACATTCTTTCTACAATTTGATTAAACTGATGTAAAGGAGCGCTTGTGTTATTTCTCTCTTTTTCCTGAAAATTTTTACAGATTTTCTTTTTTGCCTTCCTGTGACACTGCCCATTGCTTCATTTGCAGTATTTGCTCTCGCTTTCCACTGAGGTGGCTGTATGGGAAATGCTTGTGCTTGTACAACTTGGCTTTAAGGAGGTTGCTATTTATATCTAGTATTTCCAGTCCAGTGTTTTCAAAGAAAAATGAGTAGAAATTAGTCATAGACTGCAATGACAGGGATTGTTGCTTGAGGTTGATATGAAGAAGTTTGTTCTGTCAGTGTCTATGCTGCACTTACTCCATGGATTAAGATGGTTTACTTTGAAAGATTACTCCCTGCCTCAAGTTCAGACTACTTACTTTTAGAAAGATAAAGAAGCCTGACTTTCAGAGGAAAGGTGTTGTGTATTTCTTGAAGGTTTCTCAGTTCAAGTATCTAAACATTTCAGACTTTCACAATCTCTAATCACCTTCTGAAAGTCCAGGCCAGGATTTCAGACTTTGAGGCTAGCAAGCAAATGCCTTCAATTAGAGGTTTCAATTAGAGAATATTAAATTCTCTTCTGTAACAGGAGATGGTTTAGGAGAAATGGGAATAGCCAGGTGGGAGTAATTGGTTTTGGAAGAGTTGTATGTGGGAGCTCTGCCCAGCACTTTCTTTTATTATGCCTGTTTTCCTTCCACAGCTCAGGAAAACTCATATTCATGCACACTCTTACACTTCACTGGGATTCCCTGACTCGGAGACTGTCAGCATTGGCTTATTATACAAGCCCTTTGTTTTATCCTATGCAATACATCTCACTATACGCAATTTGGCCTCTTAACCTGCCATGAAATATTTCAAGGGCCTGTTGCTGGAAGATGCGTCTCTCTTTGCTATGATTTGTACAGCCGTGGCTGCATTTTCATGACAGCTTATATGATTCGTGGTGGGTTGCAATACAATGAACTCATGCCGCAGAACAGCACACTGAAAAAGATCTTTCAAATTATTGTTCCAGTGCAAAAGGTGCCCAATCACCTTCCACCTGCGGATTAGTTGGTTGCTATAGGAACACACTGTAGCTTTTCAGTGCTGCGCTACTGTAGTGGCCAGATTACTGACTCTGACAAACACAATAGGGGAAAAGAATCATGGGTTATTAGTGCTGCTGATGATGTGATGTTATAAACCTGGGGTGGCATAGAGCGGATGAATAGAGCAAGAGCCTTGAAACGCGAAGGACAGGAGGAGGAGAGGGAGCAGAGTGAAGTGGAGCTAAAGTCATCACTACGGAAATGTTGTCTTTGATCTTATTTTTCACTCTGAATAGTTATTTTCATAATATAATGCCAAATGCAAGCAATGCTATACCTGATGGCAGAGCCACTGGTCACGTCTTTATGTTAGTAGGGGGCTACCCCTCCTCCCTTCTCTTTTCTTCCAGTGAGTACTGAAATCTGAACCTTTTCATTCCTGCAGGATTAACTCTGACCAAGGTCAGAGCAACTTAGTCACCAATATTCTTCATGGGAGAGTCAGGCCTCCTGCATCCCTGGGAAATATCACCTGAAATATCCACCTATGCATGGGACTTTAACAGGGAATTTTGCAGTGTCAGAAATGGACAGTGAATAGCTGAGATCAGATCTCTGTCTACTTTGGTGGCCATAACTGACACACAGGAGTTTATGCTACTGAGCACCCTCCTGCAGAGTGAGCTACCTGTGTGCTTTTAGGGGAGAAATAACTGCTTGCAGCTCTGATTTGTAGATGGTCTAAAGTTCCCAGAAATAGTTTTGTTACCACTTGTGCTCGGGCAGGGTGAAGCAAAAGAATAAAATACATCCTTGTCCATTGCTTGTGTGCCTTGAGCAAAACAAGCTGTGTTTAGTCACAAGTTCACCAGATGGTACTCTGGGGGTTATTGCTGTTGTATTACATTACTGCAATATATTAGACAAGGCGCAGTGATTCATTCTCTCTCCTCATTGCTTTAGGAGGCTCTGTTTCTCTCCTGATGGAAGCACAGCTGACCCTGCTGCTCATGACCCTTGAGACCCATGTAGGCTCCCTGTTGGTGCATGTAGGTCTTTCTCAAGGACAGTCAGTCAGGAAGGCCAGTTGAACAACAGCACCAAAACTGCAGAAAGATATGGCTTGCATTCATCTCTGCAGCCAGAGAAGCATATGCTTAAGTCACTCCACCTTCTGATTAGCCAGCTGATTTGTAAATTAATTTTTTTTAACCCTGACTGCCTCCTCCCTCCTTCTGTCTCCTACCCCACTTGTTTTGCCTTCGCATTGGGCCCTCCTCAGCCTCACAATTGGACCCGTGTGACCCTCTAAGCTGGGAAATGACATTGCTCAACCACTTGTTCACAAAATGAACTGAAGTACAGAGTTTGCACTATACTTTTAGAGCCCAAGAACTATCAAAAAGCCACAGAGAAGCATTGTTTTCCTCCACTTCTGCTACTCTGTAGGCTGAAACCCTTAGTCGAGTGAATTATGTGCTGACTGACACCTAACAACCCATAGTGGAGTGATGCCACATATGCATGCAGGGCATAGGTGCTGCTGTTGGTCAGCTGGACTGCCCCTGGGACCATCTGGCACCCCTCTTTGGCCTCCCTGTCTCCACCATTATGTTTACTGACCAGCTGCTTTTTCTCATTGCCATTGACAAAGCTTCCCAAGCCACTGTTTCCCCTTACTACTAGAAGAGACAAAGAAACACTACAGCCTTTCACCATCTCCCAATAGCCTTGAGCTTCTGGTGCCCTGAGGCCCTGCCTTGGTTCGCAGGTTGCCTTCTGCTCTTCAGCACTGTTCTCGTGGTAGCTAGGACACTGATATTAGCTTCCCCACTGCCCTTTTGCTCTCCCTAACCACAAGCCCAAGATTATCTATTCCACTTCCACAAATTAATGAATCAATGAGCAATACGTGGAGTGACAAAATTTATTTCAGTTTTGCCTGAGGCATCTCAGAGGGTGATGAAACAGGTTGGTCTGAACATGCTTGGATCAGAACTTTACCACAGGTGTTAGTGTAATTTCAGGCAACTCAACAACTGCAAATTGGACCCTCTGTCCCTTAGATTATGCTTTTCATTTCATGAACCTCTGGAGGAAAATTAATTTCTCGGGCTGAGCTCCTGTCTGCAAACTAAGAGGGACAGGACAGACTCTGCCTGTAGTTTTAAATGGCTTTAAATGGGGACTTACAATGGAAATGGAGACAGACACCTAACCAGGGAAGTATGACAATGTAGCTCCAATAAAATAATGGGAAAATCTTCCATTACCATAGTCCTATGTATGTATGACCTTAGCAATACCCAGGACTCCTATGGTAGCAACAGTGCAACACTCCTGTTATGCCTTATTTTTTTATCAACAATGTTCTTCTTCACTTTGACGTCAGCTTCAAGATTGCTTGCTGTGATGTGCTGCACCTTTCATATTTTCTTTCCAGTCATAATATTGCTTCAGTCGTAACCTCAGCACTTTGAGGAATAATTGTCCCTGACAAGGGGGTGAATCACTGGCAGAGAGTTGATAAGCATTACATACAGATGACAGAAGTCAGGACATATCGGATTACTGCTGTGAATATAATAAAAGAGAGCCTAAACACTTTGGCAGCTCAAAGACAAGCCATTTCATAACTCTCTAGTGGGGCTATTATCTTCCATTTACTGCCACTGATAACCAGGTTGCAACTGTCTCCCTAGGATCTAGTTACAATTCACTTAACACTCAGAGGGCCAGACATATTGGAGGACACTCAGATGAGGATAATTTCTTAAAGATCATTTATTTTTAAATTTTTATCTTCCTTGCTCCCCTCTTTATAGTGCGATAAGAACTTAAATCAGGAAGCTTTGAACTTCCTCCGGGAAAGGAGAGTTCATGGTCATCTTCCCTTTAATCTTTTACTCCTGAGTTTCTTTTGAAGCCAGTCATTCATACCCAGCTGAATAAGTGACAAGCAGGTTTCCACCTCTCTTACTCTTGTAATACATGCACCTAGACCTATAAGCTTGTTCTAATACTGACTCCATTAGGTTTACATGTAGGTGTTATGTTTTTATTTCTGTAGCCAAGAAGGGGCACCCGAGCTTACAAATCAGGGCATGTTGGTGTGTATCAGTAGCATATAATTTACAGCAGTGCCAATTACAATCCACATTGACGGAATCTGGATACAGATGATATTTATATGCACTGCGTGAGACGTTGCTTCCAAACCTCAGTGCCTAAGATAAGTTTAACACTTCAGGCTCTTAGATATCAAAGTTCTCTCTTTTAGGCTAAAGACAAAAAGAATTATTTTGCTATGGCAGAAATCTGGCAAATGACCAGTGAGTCTCCTTACTATCCAGCACACCATTGAGAAATATTTATCAAGCTTAGGGATGAAACCCTCTCTGCGTGAAGTGAAACTTTATATTCTGCAAAATTTTTCTCTTGAAGCAATACGATGAGCAGCAAATGTGAGCTCTGCTCAGCTTTCAGCGTATGAGGTGTTTTCAGATGCAAGACAAAAGCCGTTTCCGTCTTTCTTGGGCTGAAGATATGTATATACATCTGTAGATGGGGAGCCTTGTTTTGTAAGATTGGCCACATAAATGCATACCTGGATTCTAGTCTGCCAGAGCCCCCTTCACAGCCACTGGGTGAAGAATATCTTTGCCAAAGATGAACCAGGAGGATACGAGGGCTTTTGAGAACAAGTGCTATTGGCAACTCAGAGGTTGCACAGTTGTAAATGTATTCATAGACCCCATGTAAAATTATTTTCCTTACATTCCCGTTGCTGGAAGCTCTGTGAAGAAGCCTCTCTACATGTGTTTGAATAACCAGATTTGGTGAACTAGGAACTAAAACATCCTTCCCCCTCTGCTGCTTACACCTTTATCCCCCAGTGCAAACTTTATGACTTAGCTGGCCAAAATTAGGTCCTTACTCTTTTATATAAACCAACACAAATCTATTTGGAGAGAAGTTGAATAGGGCTTTTTTAAACTACAAATAATAAGTCATGCTTAAAATTGCCTTTTCAGTATGATTTGCATCCCTGCTTGATTTTTCACAGCACAAGCCCTCTTCTGCTACGGAGAACCAATAAAGGACAAGAGCAATTAAGGAGGGAGGAAAAAAGTTCAGTCGTTGAAACAGTAATTCCAAGTGGTTTCTGTTCAGGACTGCTGGATCTTACCACTAACTTTCTAGCAGCCAGGGAAAGCCAACTGAATACCTTTCTGCCCTGCTTTATCCATCTGTAAAATAAGGGTGATCAATCTTACCTGCTCAACAATTTTGTCACATGGTGCAACCAAGTAATATCTGTAAATTGCTTTAAGATGTTGAGATCAAGGGAATGATGGAAGTGCCAAGTGTTGTTGTTGTTACTGTATTAACAATGTTGGCTGTTTTCACTGTTCATATGGTAGCCTGGCTGGAATTGGGCAGGAAGCCCAATAATACCAGCAACGAACAAGAAACTAAAATAAAATGTTTTACTTAATGAGTGCCTCTGTTTAATCAGAAGCCTGTGTAATTATGTCACAGAGGGCTAAGGATCTAATGTTTTTCTAATACATTTGCTTTTAAAGGGACGATTAACCCTGCATATTTCAAGATGATAGGCTGCTGCTTTGTTCAGTTCCAGTTACTTTTTTCTGCATTCCCTGGTGGGTCCAGACAGAACCTGAGAGTCAGAGGATATTTCTTAATTGCACTATAACTATCTTGTATGTCTGATGCTGGAGTATTTTCTAAAGACACAGGTTATTAGTCCTGGGTTGGATGGGTTTGCAAGAGAATTCAGATGCTGAATTTATTCTATTTTGGCTCTTCTGAGGCATGGCATACATTACAGAAAGCCCTCAGTATGTCTGCCTTAAACAGTCAATATTCTTAGAAGACGGTTTGGCCAGGAAGAAGGAATAAAACTATACCTTACCTTGAATTAAATAAATCCTGTTCTAAGTAATAAAGATTGTTTTCAGTTTACTTCTAAAACGTATGTTTCCACACACATTTTGCAGTATCTGTGTACATGTCTCTCCAGTTAGTACTTTTCAAATGTTTTGAAGAGAATAAAGAGCAAAAAAGCTCTTTATCTCCTGAAGACAGCTGTCTTGAGATACTAAACATCACTCTATATTGAGATTCCAAGGAAGATATTTATGCTGTAAGATATGGAGGGAGTGATTTTATGTCATATATATAAGATTCTCTGATCTACCCCTCTGTGAAGAGGTTAGATAAACTACATTATGTTCACACCTTATAGATGTTTGATCATTTCTGGTCTTAAAGATCTTGAGTGTAGAAGATCCCATGGGCCCTCCACGGAACTTATCCCCAGCACTCTGCCAGTAAGGACATTTTCTAATATCTAAGCAGGCTCTTCCATGTCACATTTTGGTTTGTCACAATGAGGATGGAAGACACATTATTCCCTTCCCCTTCATCTAGCAGGTAGCCCCATGCGTGAACATTATGTGTTTATAGTGAGATGACATTTACTGGGTGTTTGTTCAAACTCTTTCACAATATATTTTATGTTTGTGTTTAGATGTGAGAATGGTGAGAATGAGATACTTTTTTTCGTATAGTATGGTAGTCCTACATATTCCTTGATTGCTGTAAATTGCTTTTAAAGGGAAAAAATGATCTCCTATTGGAAGCAAAAAAAGATTTACCTCCTTTTATATCAGCTATTGGCCACATGGGGATTTGATAGGAAGGAAAGAGTTAATAATGTGATTATCAGATCAGCAACGTTGAAAGGCTCTTCCACTTCGAAAACCATTTTCTTAATTATTTTAAGTTAACACTTAAATGCATAGGAAAAAATCACGTGTAATCTGAAACCCCAGACATGGGGACAGGACTGGATTGAGATAACATTAAAGATTTTATTGCTGTTACATTATAAATTATTTCTATTATGATGGCCCTATGGGTATTACATTCTGTCAGTTCGCTTTCACTGTTACATCACTTAATGTTATTAACACACTTTAGGGTATAACATTACAGTTTTATTGTGGAAACCTTAAACACTTACATCCAAAGTACTGAATCAAGTTATTATCCTAGCTGACCAGATCTGGTCTATTATCATTTTATCACTCATAAAAACCTGTGATTCAATTTGATTTAACACTTGAGGAAAAATCATGGCTTATATATGCTTAAACCTAGTTGCAATATTAATACAAAGCAACACATGGATGACTTCATTTTATTAAAGTTGAGGTAGCCCTGGGAACTGCATTTATGATCTTTATGCCACGAGAAATTTGATCTGACCTGTTGCCATTTGTGATTCACTAGTAAACTGATAAGGTTTTCTTACCAGTATATTAAAGAATTGTGAACATTTTACCTTTCTTACTGCATTCATTATACACTCAGAAACCATATATTGATCAAAGTGTGCTAACCAAGGAAAAAGGTATCTCTCCCTGTCTTGGAGTCTTACCTTGTAGACTGGAAAAATGTTGCACTTTGAAAGGTGATATGTGCTCCACTGAGTTTAATATTAGAAAAAAATTAGGCCCTTGTTTCTGTGTTTGGAGTGTAAACACTTTTCTGTGCAAAACAACTATGTTGTCTTCTGTATAGGCCAGCAAAGGTCTTTAACACTTGCACAATGTTTAGAGGCAGGCAGGTTCCACTGTAGTATTGCACAGACAGTGATTATTGGTTTTGGTTTGCTGGCTGAGTCAAAAGAAGAATATGTTGCTTGGCACTGCCTGAAACATTTCCTATCTTACTTAGGTTATCTGTTGTTTCCTTTGAGAAGAAGGCAGAAAACTGCATGTGAAATTTAAAGTGTCTTCTGGAAATGAAAAATCAGGATGTTTTAAATTTTGACAATGTCAAAATGAAACATTTCATCTTTTTCACTTCAGGGGGAAGAGGAAGACAAGACTATGCTGGTGTGGAAAAGCAGTGCTGAATGACCTTAGCAAGAAGTTCTGCTCCTGCAGCCCGTTTCCCACTGAAGTCAGAGGAAGGAGTTTGCTCAGCCCAACATCCAGCAGTTCACCAATGCAATGACATTCCCAGGCAGTAGGGTGGATGCACTGAGCCAACCAGTCCCGTTCTGGCATGCGCACAAAATCTCCCTAGCAACAAAGATGACAGCTTGGTAACAGCAGCTGCTGCTTAATGGAAAACATTAGAAAAATAACTCATTCTAGGTCTATGTTCCCTCTTTGCATTTTCATGTTTATCACAAAAAATTGTCCTAAGGAAAAACCCCACTATCTAGAACTTTAAAGAGATTTAAGGCGTGAGGGTCAGACACACAGCTGTAGATGTAAAGAGATGAGCTTCAAAAGCTAGGAAAAATGTGACCATGCAATTCTGACACACAAGTTTACCTTTCCAGCCACAGCTATATTGTTTGTGACTTAACAAGTGGGCCTATGTACATGTTGTGGGAGTGGTGTGGATGTGCAATTATTCTTGCATCAAACATGAGGGGAGGTCAAACGTGGCCAAATGTGTGTTAAATTCCAAGTCAGCATTTTTTATTATTGTTGCTTGAAGTATATCCATTTCTGCTCAGAGCTGGGCTCACTGGAAAGGAATTAGTATCTTAACAAAAGCAAAAATCTTCCCTTTTTATTTTTCAATAAAAGCAAACACCAATATTTTTTTTTTCTTCTGTTGCAAGTGTTCTGGAAAAGTCCAATGAAAACATGAAGAAAACTGTATGGCAGCTTCCCCAGGTAAGAAACAAATCAGAGTAATGCTACCTCACCATGTGAAATACACAAATTAGGTGGAGATACATTAACTAGTGTCATTCATCCGTCTGAAGTGATACAATTTATTATATGATAATAATGGCCATAGTTGTATAAGTAGTAAAGGTAAAATTACATCATAACTTGCACTAGCAGTATGAGATTATATCCTGATTAATACACAGTTAACTTGTCATGTGTACAAGGCATGTGTTTGTAGGTGGACAGATGGGTTACACTACATCTCATGCTCACATATGTAGCATTTATCACTTTCTCCTAACTTTCTCCTATATCTCCAGAAATTATATGGCTACATCCACTAAAATCCTTAGATACCCTGCCAGCTTAATGCAGAGCCACCTAGAGTCATGACTAAGAGACCCTTGGAGATGACCACTGGGAAATCTTGAACAAATGCATGCATCCTGTTCCTCTCTACAGATTGGGAGCCTCATCCACGGCTCCAGGGACACTCCCTCTGAGGTGAAAGCAACAACCTTAAGTGCTCTTCTGCTGGCAGGTACCAGTCACCTGAACTGTTTTCAGAGTTGTATATCACAGCTCCTACTCCCAAGAGAAAGCCCCCAACACACTAAATGACTGTGGATGAGGAATTCCTTTGCTCCTTCTTTATTCTGATTTTGCAGGGGAAAGTAATTAAGCTAGAGGAGCAGCTGAGAAGGATTTTTACTTTTAATTGCAATTATGGATGGAGGTGCCTCAACTTCACATGAACTCCTCTTTAGATGCAGAACTGCATTATTTGTCCACATGCTGACATTCAGGTTTGCCCATCCATATGCTCCCTCTCTCTGCTTTTTTTCTGTTGAGTGTGTGTGTGTGACTACACATCTGGGTGTATGCAAACATATATAAAATAGTGAGGTAGTTAACACTGTTGAAGGGCAACAAAGGACGTCCAAGTTTTAATCTCCGTTCTATCACAAACTCAATGTTTGTCCTTGAGAAGCTCATTTTAATTTCTCTTACCGGATTTCTCAGTCTGAAGTGGGGGGAAGGGATAATATGTTGTTATGCTAGCCTACCTCATGCTGTATGTGATATTCAATTAGCTGTTTGAAGTTGTAAATTGCTGAGTGATGATAGAACATAACTTTTCAAAATAAATGGCATAATTTTTTTTTTTGCACACTTTTTAGTACTGAAATCTACCAGAAAGGGTTGGCTGACTTTGATCCTTCCTGTGCTTGATTTTCATGTTTGATGGTTCTCCCCAGTTCCAACACCAAATGATGGTCATTTTCCAGCACTTTCAATTTAGAAGCAAAAGCTCATATAATAAGAAAAAAATCTAATCATTTTGTTGTCTTGCAATATCTTTTCCAGCTGACAATATCAATTACTTCCTGATTTGGATATAGGGGACCCAGCATTTGGGAACATGCAGATTTTGAGTCCCAATTTTGCATGTCTTTAATGTTGAAGAGTTAAAGGGAACCGTATTATATTTGAATCCAACTGTTAGAATATTTTTAAGTTCCTCAGAATTACTTCTGCTGAATAGAACTTGGCAGAGTAGAAATACTGTTAAAATCTGTATGGCTACAAAATATCCTGTTAGAAAATTAATACGTAGTAAACATGCTTGTATCAAACAGTTCCGGGACAGATAGTGCAGTTCATCTTTTCCGTCTCTGACTTTTTTGATTCTGTGATGATTAGCTAAGCTCATTTCAGATTGTATTTCTTCTGTCTAGAGTAGACATTTGACTCCGTCCTGTACAAGGAGTCTATTTTTGTCATTAGGAATTCACATTATTATGCTCTAGTCTCCATTTTCAATATATCCTGAGAGGTACCATCAGTAGATGATGCTACAGAAAGCTAGCCAAGACTTCATTTACACAAGGAAAAATGAAAAGTGACATCAGCATGTATTTGAGATTTAGGTCCTGATATAACAAAACTCAAATAAGTTTTTACATTAGCATTAAGCCTGTATTTGAGTGCACATTAGGCCTTAGACTAGCATAGGAGAGACCAGAATCTGGCCTCCTCCCTTTGAAATGTAACTAAAAACTCAGGTATTATTAAAAATAAAATCATTCTTTCTCATTCTTCAGGAGGCATTTTTGTGTCTCTTGAAGTACTTCAAGATGACAGGGGAGAGAGACTTTCAGTTGCACCAGCTGAAATAACTGACTTGTTCTTCAATTGTAAGAGTGAATTTAAGATTCAGTGATACATCAGTGCTTACACTGGCCATGGGCAAAGGTAGGAGGAAAACAGATAATTTCCTTTGTTTGTAATCTCACTATTAAAAAGAATTGTTGAGTCTGAAAGTGTAAGTAATGTAGACTTGGGGCATGTTGAGAATTAAGGAAAAATACTTTGGGTTGAAGTAGTTAATTGGCAAGTCTGAAGCATTTCAATGTTAAACCATTAAACATAAATTAAAAAGAATGTAATTACATTTAAGACAGACGTCTACTTCAAACCAAAAAATTGAAAAAAAAAATCCCTAAATTAAAAACGCCAATCATGCCATTCTCTAGATAATGTTTTGAAGGGGGAAAAAAAGATAAATAAATAGTCCAATGGATTTCACATTGCTAAATCGGTATTCTTCCTGAAAAAAAAGTTTTGTGCAGAACTTTGTCCAAGCACACAATTAATTTTTGCTGTTGTTTAGAAGACATCACAGCTCACACAAAACCAGCATAATCACTGGCTTACACCTGTGCTAATTCCCAAATTACCCTCCCAAGATCTGCAGCCTTCCCAAAACAGACACAGGTAACTTCTCAATCACAAATACCTGGTTTGCCCTCTGAGTGGTTCCCTACCAAATAAATTAGAAGAAGGCACACTGTACAGTTAGCACCAGCTCCACTGTCTGGGAGGACTAGACACTTAATACTTATTTTTGCTTTTTGAAATTCCCTCTCAGCCCCAGTTATTGACGTCTAGGCAGGAAGCCTGTGAGAGCTTAGGCGATCTGACATCCATGACTAAGACAGTTAATACGCTTCGTCAGAAAGCTACTAACACGAGCCAGGTAGCAGCTCGCCTGTTAGCATTATGGAGCAGGAATTGAAGGGGCTTGGGGTGCATCCTTCAAGCTTCAGGAGCTGCTTTGCAATGTTTTGGAGCAGAGACCATGCAAGGCAAACGCAAAAGATTATCCCCCCCTCCTCCAGTCCCCATCAGTCCCCAGCCCAGCCTGTAATTTGGCAAGATGAATGAAGTGTTTTCGGAGTGTCATCACTTCTGCCTCTGGCAGATTTGCTTCCCCAGTCTGCCTTTCGCCTTTTGGACCTGTCACTCAGCCCTTTGGCAGAGGGGAGGAGGGGGAGGGAGGAGGAAATCATCTCTTTGCTAATCACCTATCACAAGCAATGAAATCCCGCAGGCTCCATGCCAGCTAGGTACATTTCAAAGGGAAATGGAGGGGGGCAAAGTGTCACTCAAGGCAGATATTTATGAAAGATGACAGTTTGCAAATATCTCAATCTTGGACAAGGCTGCTCCAGTGACACAGAGGAGTGTTGCAAAATTGGAAGAGTCAGCAGCCAACATTTATTTCATCAGGACCTGTCCAATCTTCAGTGATCGCTTGACAGTCTGGGGATTGCTGGCACAAGCCAGCCTCTTTCTATTGGTTGCTTTCATTTAGTTTGCATGGATCAGTCTAAAGAGTTGTAATAAATATGTAAAGAAGGATAAAAGGAGTGGGTTTGCCGAGCTGCATCCTCAATGGAAGAACCGGCACAAAGCTGTGCTACCCTTTTTAGCTATGCCAAATAGCAACAGCAGTAATTACATCTCTATTGATCGTTACTGCATGCGAACAATGAGATGTAGGCCCTATCTCGCTCGTGGAGACCCCCCGCGACTGCCAGGCTCTCCCCATCGCCACCAGCAGCTGCCACAGCAGTGCCCCCTCCCCAGCTATCGGCATAGTACAGGAGAGACACCCCCCAGGTCTAGGGGGCTGCACTGAAAATTTGCTGCTTCTACAGGAGCCCGGAGAACGTTTCAGGACCTCGTTTCCACGGCTCTGTGTGACTTGAAGGGCTTCCCGGCCCTGGACTGCCCCTCCCGCCCTCCACACCCTGAGGTAACTCCTCTGTGGAGGGCGGGGCACAGCTGCCAGCTGCCGGCACTGAGTGGCTCAACCAATCAGGGAGCTCTAGTGCCATCACATGACCAGCGCAAGCGTTTATTCCCTCGTCCTGCTCCACTCAGGCCTCTCCAGGAGGCTGCAGGGGCTGGGCTGAGACGCGGAGGTTGACTCGGACGATGAAGGGGGAGTTGTTGCATGGCACAGGTTGTGTGTCAGGTATGACTGCAGCTGTGTGTACGGCGGCCGGGGGATACAGTCGCTGCAGGGAGGGAGGTCGCAAGGCCCCGGGAAGCGGAGGATTAGAGGACCAAGCAGGTAGAAGGGGAAGAAACAGTGGTAAGGGAGACAAGCTGTGTTCACATACAAGGGAATGGGGTCAGAGCTGGGCAGCGGGGTGAGGGCTGCTGGTGGGCTGTCCTGCTGCAGGCTCTGAGAGCCCCCTCAGATGGGGAAAGGCACATCCCAGTGCTGAAGTGCTGTTGCCATCAGCCATCCAGCAGTGAATTGCTTCTACAGGGGCTGGTTCCAGCACTGGCTCTCTGCCTTGTTCTGTAGCATCTGTAGCTTTGAGGACCTGGATTTCTGATCATAGGGTACGTGCTTCTGCCTCATAATTGCCTCTGTCATTTTATTTGCCTCTGTTACAAGCTAATTCGGAAGACAGTAACGCAAAAATGCTGTCTCCTACAGGAACAATAGCCCAACAGATTGAATTACTCTGCTGTGGGCTGAGAAGCAGCAAACAGTTTCTGAAATGCTGTGTTAGAAAGGTCTAAAGTAAATGCAGTTGTTGACAGCAGCAGAGGAACAAATGCAGCTAGTTGGCACAGAGACTGGAATTTCCAAGTGAAGACATTTCCTTTCTTGTAATTAACAATGACTTGTAGATAGTAGCTGGAATAATCCTATCTCAGTATTCACTATTTTCATGGTCAAATATAAGGCCTAAAAGGAGTGGCTAATTCAGCTACTTGCTATGTGGTGTTTTCTTGCATCTCATGCACTAAGGGTATGTGTGCGTGTGACTCATGGAGAGTAACGTGGATGGAGGTGGATTATGTTAGCAGAATGCAAAACTGCTCTTCTGTTTTAGGGTTTTAGCAATTCAATTGAAATGGATCGTGAATTCAATTAAGGGCCTTGTTCTTCCTTTCTTTATGCCTTGCATATCTCGGAGTTTTGCATAATTTAAACTAAACTGTGGCATAAAACAGTACCCTTATTTGAGTCATCAAAAAGTAAGTGTTTTCTCTGAGCTCTGGAGTTCAATCAAGATGCACATGGATGACAAGTGGTAAGATGCTATAGAGCTCCTGATAAGAGAAGCTACCATTGCTTTTGGTCTAGTATATTGCTAGTAAATTTTAAGACAACAGATAACTCTGTTTGGATCAGATGGATGTCAGTAGGACTGTATTATTCTTCAAAATTAATAGTGAAAGGAAAACAAATGTACTAACAAGGTCTGTCTGTTCAGAGTCTGACAATGTGAAGTGGGAGTATTCACCAGAGGTTCTTAGAAGTGCAGCTTGCTTTTCATAAACACTCAGTTCAGTGGTGTTTACAGGTGTGCTGAGGCCAGTATACTTGTGATGTAGGCCCTAAGGTTAATTTCATGCTAGCCAGAATGGTAAAAGCTGCAGTATTCTGCATTGTCTGCTGTGCTAGCCTGTTCGAAACTGGCATGGAGAATCCTCCTCCACAAGTTTCTCTCTTGGCCTCTGCTGGCAGCCCACAGAAAAGCTAATCAGCTGAGTGGGTGGGTTAACGGAGGGAGAGGTTAGCACCCTCCTTTCTGTTACGGATATCTTTGCCAAAACAAATTATTCTTACCCAAGGATTCCTGGGTAAATCTTCCATCACTAGGTAAAAAAAAAATGAAGTGCTGTAAAAGGCTAGTTAATCACTGCATACCCTGCAAGGAGCAGAAGGCCATTCCAGAGTAATTGGAGTTATCTTCATTATTCTTATTTTCAATTACATTTCAAAATCAAATAACAACTTGCCTTTTAGACAGTTTCATGATCTAAATCCCAGGTCTATAATTTTTACTTAGTGCTTACTTAGATAAAAGTTCTCCTTGATTGTAATGGCCTCTTAGCTTCTCAAAGAAACTTGCTGAAAAAAGAAATTTAAAAAGTTTTGGTCTGTGAAATAGCAGAATCCCAAGCTGTCCACACAAATGCACATGTAGTTCTTGCAAGTCACCTGTCCTGTTATTTAAATCTATATTCAAATAACTGTGTTTCAGGTGCCATCTTGACACCGATTAAACATACAGCTGTGCATCTGTTCGTGTATAGGGATAGACTACTAATATGTTTTAACTCAGGCCTTTGCTGTTACTGCAGAGTAAGTGGAATGATTCTTAATAATTATTAAACAGTTGATGAGAAAAAATTAATGGCTGCATCTAAACTGTCTGAAGCAGGTGCACAGTCTTGTTTACTGGCCTTCATGGAGGTAGTTGGCTGTGCACTGGTTCAAGAGCTAGTGGACTGATGTTAGCATATGCTGAAGTGTGTAGGGAAAATGTCCTCAGAGATTTTTGGTTCTGGGGTGCAATGTAAGAATTGTGGTTATCCTCTGGATAAGAACTGCAGGCCTCTCTTTTGTGAGGTTTCCAGTTATTTTTCTCAAGTGTTCCTATACGTACAAGTCTGCACATACGCGTGTGTCTGTATGTACATATATCCTTATGACAACACTAACCATCTTGGCAAGATAGACACCAGCTAGCAAGAAGGTGCTTCTGTTTCTCGTATCAACACAATTCCATCTCTCTTCAGAAGGCATAAAAGTGATACAGTCTATAGAAGGTTATGTGCCTGCATGTGTCTTCATACTCGGTCCCTTAGTCCTCTGAAATCTCTTGCCTTGCAGGAAGGAAGGGTACTTCAAAAAAGAAAAAAAAAAACAAAAAAACAAAACCCACAACCAAAACTCTCAATGTTATTCAATGGAATTCATCCCACAGGACAGGAATTCCCATACAGGTCAGGAAAAAAAAATACCACCTCCTTTTCTGAATATCACTTTTCATATGGTAAATCCCTCAGAGTCTTTATTGTGGAATGAATAATAGATTAATCATTCCTCTGTGTGCAATGCCGGGGCTCTCTAATGTCACTGATTATTCTATATTGAATAAATAGCGTTGCTAGGTTGATATGTTTAAGGCAAATGAGATGCTTATTGGTATCCAAGAAGCCAGTTAACAAGACCCATTTTCCTCCATTGACTTCTACTCATGTATTAATGAGGTTCAAAAATGTCTTTTCTGTGTGTATCAGATAAACGTGCCTTTGTTATTCCCAAGAAGCACACAAATATTTGCTCCATTTATGTTTGTATTAATGTGTCACTGAAGCTAAATCTTCCGAAAGGGAGTAAATACCATATCCATTAAGCCACTTAAGGGGTGAGTTCTGCAAAACTGTGCTGCAATTGTTGCCATGGCAAATATCCATATTTAGGGAATTGTGTGCCATCAAATCTAGCATAAAGGACCAGAAGAAGAAAATGGACTTCTCCCCAGACAACTCTCACATATGTATGTGTATTTAAAAAGTTTCAGTGGCTGAATGGACTCTGTATTGAATTGTAATTTGAGTGCAAACTGAGAAAATGCAGTACAACCCAGAGAACACACAGAGGGAGGAAGAGAACAGTGAATGACAAGAAGATTAAATGGGGCTCAATAACTGTTGGGTGTAAGTATCAAGATTTCCTGGGCAGAGGGGTGCACTGTTTTCCCCACTAAAGATGAGTAAAGATGTTCCAGGAAATTGAGTCTTATACAGTGTTTGTTAGGCTAGTCCTTTTCCTTTGCCCCAAAGTAGTCTTCAGTAGGCAAATGTGTTTTCTTTTCATTGGCACGTGAGTTTTGCTTTTTTTTGTCCTTGACTTTTCATGCAATGTCTGTGGGTGTTTGCAAAACTGTTAGGCTTAGGAACTGGCAGATCTCACAACTGTAATCTTTATGGGGGGAAGTAGATTTACCTTATCTTGAAATCACAGGTAGGATTAGGTAATCTCTTCCATGATTTGGAGTGATTCTTTTTGTTTAACCTGCTTAAAACAGTTTTATCTGTAGCAATGAAAATGCCAGCAGACTTTCAAGTAGGAAGTCTGGAGAACTGCATTTCTAAAGTTTCCAAGTTTAAAAAACAGGAAAAAAACTGACTGAGAAAGTGCAGAGTTTTTTCTGTGGTGTTATGACACAATCCATTTTGGTTTGTAATTGGAAAATATCTCTAAATAATCAATTTAAATCTTAGTGTGTTTTCCTTCTGTCAAGATAAATGGGTAAATTAAGAAAGGTATTAAGATTGTTTCTGTGCTACAACATTTTGCAACGTTATAAAATGAAAATATTGGAAGTGACTTCTAAGATAGTACCTCTAAGTTTTGGCTTTACTTGAACACTTTGTGTGGTTAGATTAACTTGAACACTTTGTGTGGTTAGATTAACTTGAACGAAAGAAAACCAATAAACATGCTTTAAAAATAACCTAACAAGGTCTAATATAAAATCTTGACTGACTTCATGCCTGTTTAGGAATGTGGACATCTTGGGGTTGAATGGAGAATGACTTACACATGTATGTAGGGACAAGGGGGGAAAGATTAATATATAGGAAAGCCAAGAAGTTTACTCCTTTTCTCCACCTGCCTGGAGCAAATTTCCTGAAAATATCTGTAAATGCTGTATAATGGGAAAGCAGACTTGGGCCCATACTGTGTAGGAAGCTCCAACCTTTGTCTGCAGCACTGGATACAATAATATCAGGATGGTGGCAGTGAAGGGTATCTTTCAGATCCCTTTTTTTCTTTTTCTGGTGAGAGGGAAAGGGGAGACTGGGGACCAGGTTGAGGAACACCTGGGAGCCATATGGAATTTACTGATTTTTTTTTAATTAAAATTTTGTAGCTCACTTTCAAACATTGCAATAACTTAATACAGAGTAAAATTTTACTGGATTCAGTGCAATAAAGTCCCTTGAATATTCACACGTTGCCTACAAATGGCAATTGTCTTCTAATGCAAGCTGAAAGAATTGCTGTTTCTCTGTGGCCCTGATCCAAATCCACAAAGTCGGTAGGGGGGCCTCTGGCCTCCAGATCAGGTCTGCAGCCCTGTTGATGTCTCAGACCTTCCTGAGTGTTTTGAAAATGTATAGGACCAAAAATATGATTCCTTCTCCAGACATTGGAATGTTAGCAAAGAGTAGAGGTCAGACTCCTCCAACTGATACTTTTGTTTACAATCCATATTCAAGAAGGGGGTCTATTTCCATGTGTAGCTTGGTCATACCCAGAGTCTTATGTAGACCTATCTGGGGAAATTCCAGATGGTGGAAATACCATGAGAAGAGGTTTACTGTCAACATGCCCAAATGTCTGGTAAAATACCAGTACATAGGGAATCATTCTCAGTCCTGGTTCAGGCTCCTGCCTGAGTGTAATTGGCTTCAGCTCATTGCTTTTCCAAGTTAAGGCTGACTGGATTGAGCCAGAGGTTTTCCAACAACAGACCAAACACACAAGCTAAGCTCCTACTGGTTTTGCTTCCCTAGGTCTTTTATTTCTTGGGTTGCTAGAAAGGATTCTGTGCCATGCTGAATATCACTGATTAGAAGCTACCTTTTCAATTGCTACTATAAAGTCGGAGCAGGATTAGTTAGATATACTAAAATATGGATTTAATCTTCATTCCCTACTGGTATTTTTGTGGCATGAAAATTTTAGAAATAGTAATTTTCACTCCTTTTCATCTAATGTTTTATCAGAAATACAGGAAAGAAAAAAAGCAAGAAAGATATATTGTCACTTTGTTTTCTGTATCACGCAATTGGAAGTAACCGGTTCCTTGTAATAAAAGTTGGGTTTTAGGAGATTATTTTAGCTCAGTTTCTCATCAGGCTCTGAAAACTGAGAATATAAACCACATTTGCATCTGTTTTTGTGTGATAGAGTATTTCTTGTTCCACAGTCTAGGGTGTTCATATCCTGGGAAGTTTCTGAGTTGAGATGTGTTTAAAAAAAA
>NW_010972775.1:19027675-19073284 GCF_000737465.1 Haliaeetus leucocephalus
AAAAAAAATAAATAAATCAAATTCTTACAAAAGGCTGGTTTGGTTACTTCTCAAAGTTGTTTTAAACTGGGGTACCAAATACAAACCTGCTTAAAGATTTCTGATCATCTGAAGTTGACAAGCCAGTGCTATGACCTGTTGAGCCATTTAGCTTGCTACCTGCAGTGTCTGCATTTTGCAAACAAACTGTAACTCTGTCAGGGACCAGACCTTAAATCTGAACCTTCCATAACTTTTAGAGAGTTTGAAATCACGTATTACATGAGCCCGTTTCAAATGACAATACAGTGTCTGGCTTGTAAACAGAGTAATGCAGTCCTAGAAAATCACATGGTGTATTTTCTGAGATGACTGACAGTCTTGCAGGTACCTATAAGTGCTTAGTGCCTAATGAAAACCAAGCCTATAGAATGCTCCATCTCATTTCTTGTATCTTAAAAGGCATACTTTTCACATAGGTATGAAAGGATATAAAAAGATAATTACACAAAAAAGGCAAATGTGATTGTGGTGTTCATTGCAGGGCACAGAGGGGAGACAAAACTTTGGGGTCTTTGATTATTTTTTTATTTTTTTAATCCATATGCAATTACATAAGTCTACTTCAGAGAGAAGCAGGGTATGAAGCAGTAGTTTGAGATTTTGTGATGGAGATGAGCAAAGCAATAGGTAGAAGGAAGGACACTCACAGAAAGGTTATTCTGCAGATGAAGTGGTTACTGCTTATTTTGTTATGAATTTCTTGTACACCTAGGGCAGGAAAGCAAAGGGAAGTTATATCCCTGATTTGATTCCTCAGAAGTGTATAGAATAAATTGCATCTAATGACTGTCTTTAAAAAAGAAAATAATAAAAATGCAAGATGGCCACCAATGTCTTTGAAACACATGCTTTGAGAGTTTGTGTCAGTGAGACTTAACTTCCGAGTAGTCCACTGGAGTCAGTCAGAACGGCACAGATGAATGAATGTAAGGGGGAGGGCAAGGCTGACTAATTGAAAACTGCGAGCACTTTGCAAACACTATTACATGAAATGTGAGAAGTGTAACGTGGCAGAAACAAGGCAACGCCTGGTGTAAGCAGTTAATTGTGTTGTACAGTGGTGTGTTAGACCAGCACACTCCGTTAGAATCTGATCCACTGCCATTTCCAGCCTCCTCATCGCCTTGATGACTTGGGTTACAGAGATGACCATTTGGGTGAGAGTGTCCCGTGGGGAGCCAGCTTGCATTAACCCGAACATTTCCTCTGTTTGATGTGCCTTTATCATACTGCAGCAGCTCAGTGACTCCAGTTATTTTTTTACTAATGCACAGCAGTGATTTGTTAAAAGAGAATTTATTTAATTCAAGATGAATATGGGCTTTTACGTTAAAAGCCCCGGCTAGTCTTTACCTGTAAATGAGGGAGGCTTATTTGTCTGCTAATGTCAGTATCAGCTGTGGGCCAGAAGTGCTGTTTTCTGTAAATATCTTTTAGAGTTCACATGTTATTATTCAGGGGAAAAGGGGAACAGAGAAGAGGAGGTTTTTTCTTCACAAAGTTACTAAAACAATCAGGTAATGATTCTCCAGCACTGCCTTAATGCTGCTGTTACTGTTTCAGCAATAGCTGTAATCACATACAAAACCCAATATTTGATGTATTTAGCTCCATCTGTATGCTTCTCTGCTGTAGTATCAGAGACTGATCTCTGAAGTTCAGGAAATGCCACCTCTTATTCTAGTGTAGTCCTAAACTTTCTGCAGTTCTGTGTCCATGTTCCCACTTTGAAAATAGTTGGTATTGTTTGGAGATTGGGGTCCTCCTGAATTTACGGATTGTAAAATCCCAACTACAAGAACCGACTTTAAAACTGCAATTCTTGAAAAGAACACGTAACTCCCTAATTTTCCCCATTTCTATTAGTGTGCATATTACAAAGAGTCAAGAAAACTAGGATGTGTCTGGTTACAGTGTAGGCACTAATAATTAAACTGATGCAGAATATTTTGATATCTGGGGAATGTTTGCCAAAACAGCCTTGCTTTATGTTTAGGAAATAGAAGTGTAGTTGTTTTGTTTGGGTGGTTTGTTTTTTTTCTTTTCATGTGGGGTGGGAAGTAGAAGAGTGTATGTGAATGTTTTTCTGTGTTGATGCCATGGATCATTTGAGGCTGTTGTTAACTATTGTTATATTCAAATTCTAAGTATGCCTGCTAGAGCAGGTTATGTGGCTTCCAAGCCCAATAGTTCCTTCAGGACCCCTAGGAATAACTTGGATCAGCTCCAGCTGTTGCAGTCCTTAGCCCTGAATGGCAAATGAGCGTTCTTATTGTGGATTTGCAGATACTTGTACAACTTGTGCTACCACCACGGATTTGCATTTAAGCCAGTTTAACTAAGCTGTTTTTTCTCTGTTGCTTTACTGGATTGCATCTGTAGTCAGACAGTTGACTGCCTGTGTAGGTGTGGCAGTAAACCCAGGTCAAGGTACAACAGCCCTGTTCCAGGAGAAATATAAATAATTTAATAACTGAGTACTGATAGATTCATTGTTGTATACTAATGTGCCTATATGCTTCTGGTCTCAATTCAGGAAGAACAACTGTATTGCCTGGGTTTTGAGTTGTAGTGTGGACTTTTGATGTGCTTTAGAAACATGGAGAAGCCACAGTTCATACCCCATCTCTAACCTTGCTCAGTGAGCTCATTTCCTTCAGGATCATTGGGCAAAGGGTTTGTTATAGCCTTTGAAAGTGCATTAGTCAAAAGCCACTGACTGCAAACCGTCTTTCTGTGTCTCTATTGGAAACCTCCTGCTTTCCAAGAGTAGCTCAGTCCTTTTTAGAGGCTTTGCAGAATTCGGGAGAATGAAGACAACTCTCTCTTGCTGCTTCTCACTTCCAGTATACTTAGGACTCTAAGGGCAGAAATGTTGAAGATAGGAAAGCTTCTACTCACTGTTCCCTCTTAATTTCTGTCACTTCACAAATAAGCCCTATATGGACCACTTTGATGCTGCTGTAGGACATGTAAACAGAAAAAGATTGTTCATGTGTATTGGCAGATAATGGTGGTAAAAGGTTGAAACCTACATAATGTGCAGGCACACACTTAGCTACTAATTCCATAGTGGAAGTGATTCAGCTCAAAATGCCTGTGGGGGGCTTGGGGAAGAGGCAGTAGGTTTTTTTTATTAATTTTTCTGTTCAGTTTTCCCAACTGCAAAATAAATAAAAAAACCTCATAGGATGAAATAGTGAAGATGGAGTGCTTTTTTGACAGGTAGAAAGTGCAGTGTGTATTATTTTGCACAGAGTACTGGATTGCTCAGACTTCAGAAACTTCTGCCTACTTGTTGCCTTCTTTGAGCAGAGCACAAAACTCTCTGCCTACAAAGAGCTGAGGCCTTGTTGGACAAGTGCAGAAATAAAACACTGAAAGCAAGTCACTAAAAAACGCGCATCAAAAATGTTCACTGAGGTGTAAAACCAGCAGGTTCTTCCTCTACTTCTTGCCTGTGGATCAAACTCATATTTAGGAGCAATCTGACAGTTCCTGCCATGTGGATGGCTTACTGGGCATTGCTGTAAATTATATATAATGCAACAATGAGTACTAAAACTAGCCCTGATAAGGCTGCTGACGAAGAATAAAGTATATGCTCTCCCTATGTGGTTTTTCAAAAATGAATTATGCTATTAAGTGCCAAGAAGAAAATTAGCTATGAGCTTTTAAATTTAAAATGATCCCCTTTTTAATTGTAAAACAGTGGCACTTAACTGCTATTGATCCAACAGAGACACATTAGGGAACAGGGTCACCATAACTGTTAATATTCACTGCTTAGTGAAAGAGCATCAAAGGACATTTTAATGTCACAGACTTTCTTGGGGAGTTTTTAAAGAAAGCTTAAATCGGCCAGCCTATGAATGAAAAGGACAGGAGGTAGACAAATGTAGAAACAAATGTGATAGCAATTTTCTGCTAATCAAATTGTAACTCAGAATTGATTTTTAGGCAAAGGTTTATGTCGTATAGATTTCCAAGGCATACCGACATTTAAAAATCTAGAGTACGTACTTTTTGTAGACTAGGACTTTATAAAAGATGGTCGTCAGGGAGGGAAGGTTTATTTACTGCTGATGCACTAGCTGGCAGCAAGCTCTGTGGCTGGTCTCTGGACTATTCTTATTCCATGACTTGTAATATATAAGTAAATAGGGAACATCATCTTTTTC
The DNA here is from genome assembly GCF_000737465.1 of Haliaeetus leucocephalus. Lineage (NCBI taxonomy): Eukaryota > Metazoa > Chordata > Aves > Accipitriformes > Accipitridae > Haliaeetus > Haliaeetus leucocephalus. The sequence goes on from NW_010972775.1 coordinate 19,031,899, forward strand.
AAGGGCTTACAAGTTTTTTTACCTGGTACTACAGTGGAACAGCCTACTCTGAAAATCTATCTCAAGGTGACCACCCAAAAAGTGAAGCTTCATTTTACCATGCCTGACTAGCAGTGGCCATGAATTTGACATGCCATGCAACATTACTAACTATAGTAGTGGCAACACAATCTGTTTCCATATGCTAATGGAACATTTTCAATAGTCATAATTTTTGCAAGTACAAAGTTTTAAATTGTAAAATTTTCATTATTTTCCCAATGGGATTATATTGTTGAGAACTTTTTTTAGGCTGCGAACTTAAGTGATACTAGCAGTGCTAACTCAAATAACTTTGGTACATATCTGCTTATATCCTAGCCAGATTTTAGGTAATACTCCAGAAAGAAATGTTTTTGGTAATCTTTTATTCCAAACGCTCCAAGGAAGTGCTCTGAGGAATTCCCTGTAGTCATTCTTGACAGCTTGTTTACTTCCACGTTTAAATTATTGATCTTTTTAGTTTCTTCATGCAGCTTTCATAAGAAAAGATTAAGAATACAAGAGAGTCTTTGGAAACACAAATAGTATTTACCTTTTGAAGGGAGTGTACTGAGAAAATGTTATCCATTCTGAACCGGAAAGGTGGTAACTGCGCTCTGTTTCTGATGCGGTTACCATGCAGTGTCTCTTTAGACTGCAAACTCCTCAGGCCAGTGGGTGGTATCACCGTATGTGTCTGTACAACCCTTTGTACAACATAACAGCCTTCCTAACATAGGGTTAAATGTATATCAATAATATGGTTTAAGGCAGAGATTAAAAACATAGAAAGAAGCAATAATTTGCCCCTATTAAAAGTCATCGCTTCAAGTATTGAACTGAACAGGAAACTGTTTCCTAAATGCAAGAACAACTAACCAAGAACTGAAAAAGATTTAGTATGATTAGGAAGGCTTCTTCAATTTTAAATAAAACAAGGGTAATTGCCATGCATGTGAAATGGCTTCCTGCCATTCAGGGGCAGCTGGAAGAAGTCTTTTATCGGCAAAGACCTTACAGAGAAGTTTGAATGGGGGATGCTTTTATCCTACAGGATGGAATTTGATAACTAGGCTCTGTACCTCTTTCACTTGTGGGTTATTAGGTCTCTTTCACTCTTGGGATCTGTATAGCGTATGGTTTGTGTAGGAACAGATAGTTCTTGTCTCTGTTGTGAAGACACTGTGGTTGTAGGAGCCCTCCTGGGACTCTTATAATGATCAGTACAGAAAACTCAAGTCTATCCTGGAGCGGGAAAGTGCATCGTTTAATGAAAACGTTGTCCGTTATTAATAGAGTGATGGTAGAACTGAGGAAGAAGCAGGCCTGGGGGGCCTTTGGGTCTTCAGCTAAGTGTTTCTACTCTGCTTCTCTCTTTTTTTCTTCCCAACCCCTGGAAAAGAGCAGTTACAGTAACCTGAAGGAAGAGATACAATCAAGAGACAGCCTAGAGCAAGAAAAGGTCTCTGTTGTTTTTCAGTGAGGTCATTTGTAGTTCACAAAGCAAGGTCAGATGGATGAGACTGCTGCAGGCTCTACATGCAGTCACTATCACTAAAAGTTAAATTTTCAATTTTTTTCTTACATGTCTTGCTGTATTTTGTTGGGGGCTGCATTGGTCTGTTATTACAGAGCATCTTATCAACTGTATTCTCTATAACAAGCAACTGTGTTTGCCTGACTTTGAGACTTGTTTTGTTAATCATACACTGTGAAATCAAGTAGTAATTGTGCAGGAAAGGGTACACGTGGGACACTAAACTATAAACTAACAGATAGACTGAGGTTACAGTTGCTCATTCATGGAGCTTGCTTAGTGATCACTGATATAAGTGTTGGTCTCCTTTTTCTTCTTTTTGTCTATATTTAATTTTGCCTGTTCATGTCCAGTATGAAAGTGAAAAGATTTGTATAAATCCATAGGCAGGAGAGCAGTTGCTTGTATAGCTAATTGTATAAGAAGAAATATTTAAATTATTCAGAAGGAATATCTGTTGCTGCATAGGGGGCCTGGTAGAGTACATCATCTTCTGAAATCAAGATAGGGTTAGGAGCAAACAAGTTTTTGTTTGCTGAGATACAGGAAAGAAATATCAGTATGTGCATATTACATATCCACTATATACACACTTACTTACCATGTGTGTATATTCCTTTTCTTAAGAATTCTACACATTTTGATAAAGCCACTTCCCAAACTACAGAGTTTGTTTCTTAGTCCTATGCCAACTGTCTACATGTGATAGATTTCAAAACAGTAAGTAACAAACTGAATCACTGCTGGCTGAACAACTAGGTGATGAATATGTTTTGAAATTCTCTGGGTGGGGTCAGCAAGGTGCTGGTGGCTGAGGCAGGATAAAAAAACCCTTATGCACACACTTAAACCTAATTAGATGTTAATATCTACATAATCAGCATCCTGCAAGGCTAAGGCCACAGAAATTTTCAAAAAATGCGTTTTTCGAGTGCTTTCTTTGCTAAGGAGAAAGAGATGCAGGGCATATATGCATGTGCTTAAAATCAAGTGTGTGTTTAAATATTTTGGTGGACTAGGTGAAAGTGTTCAGCAGACTTGAGCTTTCTAGGGGCAGATTCTGATGTGTTCCAGTGTGTGATTCCATCTCCTTTAAAAGGGACTCCTCAAGTAGTTAGGTACCGCTCTGTATGAGTAAGGATGTTAGAAACTGGCCCATAATGTTGATAAATCATTTTTAACAGATGTTTACCATTAAACTGTATCTAACACACTGCAAATATTGGAAATACACTGGGCCACAAAATGTGTGAGGGTGATATTCATGCAATGCCAGATTGTGCACACATGTTAGTGAGCACTTACCCACTGGGAAGTCTCCTTGAACTTACTCAGATGAGTAAGGGCTTGCAAGACAGAAGGGTTGCACAATTAAGCCCTCAATAATTTGATTTATAAGCAAACCACCCTGAGAATGCTCCAAGGGGGTCTCCAACAATATCATATATTTTCTTCTTCAAATTATAATTAAAAACATTCTCTTAGAATTCTTTTAAAAAAAAAAAAGGAAAAAAAAAAGACCCATGGAAGCCCAGCACAAAGAGTGATGAAGCTTAAGGGTCAGGGGAAGGCAGAGTGTGACATAAAGGAAACACAATTTGGGGTAAAACCACTTGGCAGGAAAGATGAATGGTGTCATTTACAATCCCGCTGTCTCTCTCGGGTGGAGTTGTAACTTTATGGATGAAGTGATTTGATCTGCTGGGACCATAGACATTCTAGAGAGTATCATAATGTCCTCAGCAGTCAGGGTCAGGAATGTATATGGTCTGCTCGAGACTAAAGAGTCACCATGCAAGTTTTGAAGAGCTGGAACAGCACCCTACTGAGCAGGAGTCACTCTTGTGAATTGTGTTCTCAGAAGCTGTACAGCTTCCTTCAAAAAGAAAGCCTTCTGAAATTGCCAGCTCTCTGGAGCTGGCCTCATCCTTTTGCTCAGTGTGTTGAATAATATTTAAAATGTGATGGTGTCTTGGTGTGAAATGCAGATAAAATCATTGTTTAGCCAAGAACTATTTGAATGTGCACTCACAACTATTTTAATAGAATATTGAAGGATAATTCTATTCATAAAATATCTAAAGATAATTTATATCCTCTTTAATTTTATATAGTCATTGCAAATACAGTTTAATCTGTCAATTCCATAGGATTAACCCTACACACTTTTAACAGAGGTAGGTGTTGTGGTTTAATCCCAGCCAGCAACTAAGCACCACGCAGCCACTTACTCACTCTCCCCCCACCCAGTGGGATGGGGGAAAATTGGGAAAAGAAGTAAAACTCTTGGGTTGAGATAATAACAGTTTAATTGAACAGAGAAGAAGAAACTAATAATGATAATGATAACACTAATAAAATGACAACAGCAATAATAAAAGGATTGGAATGTACAAATGATGCGCAGTGCAATTGCTCACCACCCGCCGACCAACACCCAGTTAGTTCCCGAGCGGCGATCCCTTGCCCGCAACTCCCCCCGGTTTGTACACTAGATGTGACATCCCATGGTATGGAATACACCGTTGGCCAGTTTGGCTCAGCTGCCCTGGCTGTGTCCTGTGCCAACTTCTTGTGCCCCTCCAGCTTTCTCGCTGGCTGGGCATGAGAAGCTGAAAAATCCTTGACTTTAGTCTAAACACTACTGAGCAACAACTGAAAACATCAGTGTTATCAACATTCTTCACATACTGAACTCAAAACACAGCACCAGGTACTAGGAAGACAATTAACTCTATCCCAGCTGAAACCAGGACAGTAGGTAACAGATGTTACAGATGACTTAAAATATCTGAGTGAAGAATTGTTTACTTTCTGTGGGCAGAGTGGTAACATACCCCTTCATGCATGCACACACACAAGATGTAGATTAATAATTAATTCATAACCTGGTATGGTCAGGCAGGAAGCTGCAGGCAGAGGTAGAACATGCCCTCAGGATAGGTCTCATATGAAGAACTGCAGATGTTTCAATTGAATTATTTTTTTCATAAATATCTGAAAGCAATTCTGTATGAAAACTGAATATTTCAGGCCATTGTCTGCTATAGCTTAGCACAGAAATCTTAGTTTGTGTAACAGCTACTCATATATAAAGAAATAAAGCACATGGGCTTTCAAAATCTCTGTTGGGGGGTGTGCATTTATGTGAGAGAGTATATGCATGGCTAGGGTTTGATGTAGAATAATATAACACATGGCCCCGGATTGACTGCAGAGTTGTAATCCAGGTGTTGTGCTAACTGTTTTAATTGTGCAGTGTGGTACATGCGCCTGGGGCTCAAATTGGGAAGGGAATTGGAAAGAAAACAGTGATCCTCTTGTTGAAAAATGTAATTAGTTTCATAAATATAGTGGTGGATGAAGGGCAGGGGGGAAGAGGTTGCTTTGTTAAATGTTTACCAATGCAGCCTTGCAGGTGCTTACATATGCTGAGTATTTATTGTCACTGCTAAAAGACAACCATTCAAATCCATACTTCCCAAAATTCCCTCCTTTAAAAGGAAAACACATTTTCTTTCTCACATTCTTGGTCAGGAAAAAATGCTTTTCCACTTTCTTTCCAAAGGAATACACAGATAAGTAATGTGAGTTGATAAATGGAGTGTCCCACTCCCATGGAAAAAGCAAAAGGCATTCCTTTTTCTGAACCAACCTGTGACCCTTCTTAATGACAGAAATTAAAGAGGCAACATCAGTGCAAATGTGCCAAGTTTCTTTCTCCTCAGTTTCAGGATTGTTCCACACCTAGAACCTTATTTCCTACCAAGGTTTGGGATATTTTTAACTTGGATTTTAAATGACTCAGCTGAACTTAGTTTTCAGAAACTGTCCAACAGGCTAAAGGATTCCCCTGTCAGGGAAGTTCTTCTCTGCTGGTTAAATTATTCATTCCCTGAATTTTGTCAAGCTTTTTTCTGAAGTACTCTTTGTATCTTTCTCATCACTTAGTCAAGCCAGCCACAGTGAATTTCTCTTTGGATAGTTCTCACAGCATCACCTTATCTCCTGCTGGTCTGACCATGTCATTTCACATAATTGCATTTTCCACAGGCTTCAGGATTATAGCAATCAAATTCTGCTTTGCTCTGTTCCTGCATCCACCTCTGTTAATTTCATCCGAATTCCTTTGTCAAAGGGGAAGAAGTCTTCAGCAAAACTTCCTTACAAAAGATTATAGACTCAGGTTGATACTAACATGTAGTTAATTTTTTTCAGTTACCCATTTGTTTGAACTGCAAAACATCCTTCAAAAAAGTTAAATATCTGAATACTAGTTCCAACATTTGAAACTATTTCAACTGCTCAGTTCAAAATGCATTGTTAATTTACCTCTGAAGGTTTTTGTTCTATTTTTTCTTGTGCTGATTCACCAAATTACAGAAATCTCATTTACTTCAAGTGCTTAGCCAGGACACCTAAACATGTCAGACTCTAAGGTCTGATAATCAGTGAGTCACTTCCTCAGTTTAGGATGTATCCCAGGGGAAGTGCTGTATCAGGATATTTGATAGGGAGTTAGTGAAGTGGCCACCACTCCACGTGTTTCAGTAGTGGATCATCTAGTGCATAGTGATGCTAATCTATCAGACTATGAATTATCAATACATAAAAGAAAATGTATCTCTGGAAAAGCTTGTGAAGTAGTCCTGAAAAACATTAAAGAAAATTTTCCATATGATCCTTGGGAAACACCCACAATTATATACTGCTGAAACAAAATTATTGCAGAATATTTCTAATGCCCAACTACAGAAATAAAACTGCGTTGAATAAAGGAAATACTTGGAGAGCAAATAGCCAGCAGCATTTGGAAGAAAAATTGCAGCCTGTGACTGTTCTTACAGCCTTCTTGATAATAAAGAGTGGCTTAGCCTGCCAGCCAAGCAAACAAAAAAAAAAAAGTGAATTTGTAGCCAAAGAAAAGACCACATTGCAGATGCCTCAGTAGAAGACACAGCTTACATCTGCCTTCAGGATCCAGAAGCTGTGGAATGTCTGAAAGGGAGGGATATGTTTTGGCAATGTTACCTGATCCGTGTGTCAAGGGAAACATTAACACCATACTTCCATCCCTCACAGACGTAGATTGATGGAAGCAACATTCTCGTAAACAAATCACAAGGGGCCACCTCGTTCTCCTCTCACTACTTCTAACCAGGCACATCCCACAAAGCTGTATGTCTTCAGCAGTGTGTTAGAAGCCAGGCAAGACAGAACCAGTGCATTGACACTGCAAGCAGCCAAAATTGTTGTGTTGCTCGTGCTATTTTTTTTCAGTTTGCTGGAGGTTATGGGCCTCCTTTGTTATCACAGACGTGTGCTGTCAGGAGAGCTTTCCAGACAGAAACTTTTCTTATGTAACATGGGTTTGTTTAAAACAATAAATAAACCAGGAATAGGATGTCAGGGGAACCACAGTGTATTACTAGTGAGAATAACATTTGAGAAAACACTTTTAAAGAAATCGTGTTTGCTTTTCATATGCTTTCTATAATTTTTTACCCTGTTAATTACCAGTGCAATTGCTGTCTTGTAGCTGGCCTTCCTTTAGATGAGCCTGCGGTAAAGCAGTAATGTGGTGTGATGTAATACAGACTTTTGCACTTACATGGCATCTTTCATCCCATCATAAAGCAGCATATCAATAAGAATTAATTTCCAACTGGGGAAAGACATTGCATGTTTACTTATTTCATAGAAGCACAAAAATTTTCCAAATTCAGGTAAGGAGTTGTACTCACTTCACAAAGCAGATTTCAAAGAACAATCAGGCTTGGAGGGAAGGGCAAGATGTGAGCAGAGGAGAGAGATTACTAACACCAGATAACCTCCCAACTGTTACTTAATTTTCTGTGAGCATCCAAGCACAATCTCGCCTTCCACTGCAAGACATAAGTGGTTTTAAACTCTTCATCCTACATGGACAAAGTGAGGTGTGCACCATTAAGATCATAATGAAGCACTAGTGGAGCCAGACAGAGCCTGCTCTGCAAGCCTGCAAGGTGTGTAGGTACACTGCAATTCACTGATTATAATCTCCTCTCCCACTTTGATTGTGGGATTTCCCCCCTGCAAAATAACCTGTCTTATATCTCTGGATCTGAAAGCTAAAGAGTTGGGGGCTGGGAGTAGGAACAGAGTTGCTTTAAAGCAAACAGCAGCACTATTTGTCTCAGAGGGGAAGAGATTTATCCCCAAAGTGTTTGGAATGTGCTGCTGCTTGGACACTGTAGGACCATGTGCAAGTGAGTCCCACTTTGTACTACTGAAGCAGTGCAGAGAACAACCAAAACAAACAGGAGAGCAGCAGTGCCAAGAGCTTGCGAATAAGTCACAGTGTCTTTCAGTTGCCTCAGAGTAAATACAGTAACAGTAGAGTACTACACACAATTGTTGTGCTCACACTATTACACCACTGGAGCGTTATGCTGTTAGAGATGATGTGTGTTAGCAAGTAGTCTGGTAGGAGTAGGTCTGTCAAGCAAAACAGTGAGGACTTGGCATCCACACTATTCTGGTTTTGAGGGGCTGCTTTTGGCTTGGCTCTTTTTAGTCCCATTAGCAGCTGCAGTGCAGTAGGTGCACTTGTGGCATGTATCTTCTGCTTTAGATTCATCCAAGAGGAATAGATGAATCTAAAGCAGCCCAGACCATGCCACAATTCAAGCCAAAGCACAGTAAGGAGGATTAATCAGAAGCACACTCCTGAAACCAACTAAAATGCTAATGTATATGCACTTGGCATCATTCAAAGGTCTTTTAGTGTTCCATCTGAAGCAGCATGGTGTATGCAGTTAGCAGGATGCCTGTTCCCTCAGTAACTCTCAAATCAGCTGGCTGATTTCAGCCATTCAACATGTGATATCAGGGCAGAGATCTTGGGTGCTGTGTTCCTGTAAGTTTGGGAAACACAACTGGATGAGTAGGAAAAACCTCCAAAACATTGACCTTTCTGAAGATGAAGGCTGCATTGTAAGTTCAGCTATTAAAAAGAGGCTGCAGGGAATCCAGAGGGACAGCATAAATACACCAGCGACAGGAAAAACTCAGATTAGGGCTCACACCTTATTAGACACAAAGTAATCCAAACATGAGACACAATACCACAGGCTTCATGGGATCCATTCCACCCAGAACAAACTCCTTGCTTACATGGCAGTCTATGTTTCTGTGGTTATGAGGTATAAGTTTTCCCTGTCCTCCCACTTGTATGCTGGATTTTACAATGCCAAGACGAGCTATGTTGTTTTGTACAACTTCACTGCAGGTGACAAAGTTCAGAGCCAAGAATGGGATTACAGGAGTGAAAGGGTATGGCCCACAAGTGTCTGCTTGCCCCACACTTAGGCCTGCAGAACAGGAGAGTGCACCTCAAGTACCTACATACAAGGGTAGGTCCAGTTTTCACCCACAGCCTTAGCTTCACTGCTGTGTTCACCACAATGTAAAAATACCCCAGGTTCTTAGCTTACACGCTGCTATTTATAATCTTTGTGTGATGCCAGACGTGCATATATCAGTATGACACTTTCAGAAAGCAATGCTGCTATTTTAGCAGCCCTCTAATGAACAGCGTGGGCGAAGCCACCTAGACAAGCTGATTGAGAAAAGTGTTGGTGAGGGAGGGCTGTGGTGGTGTGCTTTTTTTTTTTTTTAAAAAAAAGTATTAGGCTTTTTTTTTTTTTCCCCTCCCCCCACACTTTGTTGCCATTAAGAATAATCTTAAATGGCCCCTTTCTTCCCTGGCAGTCCTCCCTCCCCCTCCCAATCAGCACTCCTCCCCCAGATGTCTTGATTAGTGACTGTGTGTATGCTGGTCAGATTCTGGGATTAATGATGGCTAATTTGTCTGAGGTTGGTACAGCCTAGCCAGCAGGCTCTCTACCACCAGCTTTTGCTGCCATATGGGTAGAAGCAGCTGTTTCAATTACTTTCTGTGCCCAGATGTGTCAGACGAGACACCAGTGCTCTGCGGGGTACGTTCAGCCGCTCGGCAGCTAATTACTTCAATCGCGTGTCGAAGCATGGTGCTGTATACTGTAAAAGGGGGTTTTGAGAACAGCCGAGTGCCAGCTGTCATTACGGCTCACATTGATGTGAGCCTGATAGTCTGTGACTAGATTTTGACTTCAACTTCCTGGAAATCTTAATACATACAGTGGATGTGTCTAACAATGGGGCTCTTATCTGCTTATGCATGTGCCTGTATGTGTACGTATGTACTTTTGTTGTAGAGAAATTTGTACTGAATAATGAAAACTATGGAATATATGCTGTGTAATGTCCATACGTATACATGTAAAATACTCTCAGCTGGTGTAAACCATACTAGCTCCGTTAACTTCAGCAGAGTTTCAGACACACCAACTGACCATTTCCCTAGGCTGTGTGTACAAAACATGTTTTGTTGTGGTGTGGTTTTTTTTTTTTTCCTTCTCACTGGCACCAGTACAAATTTGGAGTCATTACATTTTAGTTAATGCAGTTCCACTGACATAAGGTGAATGTGACAAGGGGATCGGGTCCATCGAATGTCTGTCAATCAGTGTGACAGTCTCATTCTAGATCTTAGTTGCCAGACTCAACAGCTTTGCCTCAGTCCTCTAGTTTTACTTTCAGGATCCTTTCAGTGTCAATCCCTGCTTGATCTGGTGTTCATTGTCCCAGGTGGCAGGACCACATGTGGCTTTGGGCTGTATTCTTTCCTAGTGGGGACTTTGCACTTGGCAATGTAATGAGACCATCCGGCATACTTATAAGGAAAAACATTAACTGTTACACCAGCCCTAGTATACTGATAAACCAGTAGACCTGTGTAACTAGGATTTCTTTACGGTCCCCACAATTCCCAAGACTATTTTTCTTATACTGAAGTTTAAGTCATTTCCAAAGGATACCTTTAATAGGGGACTGTAAGGGAGCAGTTCCAAAATACTCTTCCTCCAGCAAGAAAGATGGCTTACAAAGTTCCTCCTTTCTTCTGTCACCAGCTGGTCCTTCCCATCCTCATACAGTGTGCTTCCTCTTGGGTGTATCAGCAAAACCATGGTGCTGGGTCTCAGCTGCATCAGAGAACTTACTTGCCTTAAAAGAGTAATTTATTTTCCTCTCAATATTCAGGGAGCAGATCTTGATTTAAAATATAATAATACTTAAGCAACAGAAGCAAGTGTCCAGGGATATGGGTAGGAATTAACTAAATGATGAAGACCAGTATCTAGCCAAAGGTGGTTTAATGTTACAGCTTAGCCTGTCATTCCTAGTGCTTATTTGACTGGTGCTGGGTTCATCTGGGGAGATAAACTAGTGTAGCCAAAACAGTGACTAGGACTTTTTGCCATGTTAACTTTCCAGACACACTTGCCGGGATCCCGGAAGCATGAGCAATGGCCCCGTGGAAGTGACATAAATTCAGCAGAGAAATCGGATGGCATCCTAGAATCACTTGCAGGATGAATTAAGCCAAGAAGTGGGATCAGACACATAGGGGCTCAAGAAAAGCAAACAGAAGTCCCTCCCATTGCACTATCAGTATTTCTACTTCATTTAACATAGTACCTTTTTTCCCCTCAATGTGCTTAAGCCCAACCCTGTATATAGCCTGTTGGTTTAAATTCATATTTTCATTTATTGTAGTATAATTCCCTGGGTACACAGTCCCTGAGTGTAAATTAAAATCAAGCCTATGTTGTCTGCTACGTGAGAGCCTTATGAAAAGGTTAAAGGTGTGATGACTAATGTCAGAAAAGTGTTGCGGTCAGCTGTGAAGTGATCAATGAATCCAACTGATATTCAAATTAGCGGAGCTGGTAGAGAGTCAGGGAGGGGGGATGGGGTGGGAGAAAGAGTGAGGAAAGAATCTGTTATAAATACACTTCTTACACAAATTACTACAAGCAAGTCTGAAAACAAGTGCAGAGCAAAGCATTTAATGCAATGCCATTGGCATTTTGGGCAAATACTCTGTAATTTGGGGTAGTTACTAACATTATCATCATCATCATAATACACGTATTGAGGAAAAATAAACATTTGTTTTGTGCTAATTCTATGGTAATCAGGGTGATTGTACTGTACTTAGCTACTGTTTGTTACCATGGTTATTTCTAGTGGTTCTTGGTTATTAATGTCCTGGAAGATTCAACAGTCTTCAGCGCTATTTCAGCTTGCTCTCCTCCAATAGGCACAAGTATCTGGGGTTTTGTGTTTTTTAATTCTAATGATCTACCACAGGGTTTTATAAACAAAAATAGATTTGCTTCTTGTCAGACGAACACTAGACACTGGCTTTTTGCTTTGCACCAGTCTAGCAGTGTGAAGGGCCTGGAGTTGAGTGCCATCTATCCTCGCTAGTAAGCTTTATTTATATTGCCAGATGGATGCAGAGAAGCCTTCATGTAAAGAGAATCAGTCTTCCCCATGTGTTTTCTGCGGTCTGGAGTCTCATAAAGATGGACGGTGTTGCAACATTCTTGTGAGTGAAGTAACGGGTGTCACAAAGAACAACATAGAAACACATTTTTTTAATGTATTCTAGGAGCTATTTTTAGTCTTTCAAATGAATTTTTAAAATCACAGTAGCATATTGGCACATACCTACTTCCATTTAGCATGATGGACATATTTGTTTGGGAATCAAGACTTAGATTTTACAAGTTACTGCTGCTGATCTGTGATAACCGTGTATGTGTGTGCTCTTTACGAGAGTGACCGGCGCTAACTCAGCACATGACCATGATTGCATATCGCTTAATGGGGCTGTAACCTTTTCCTGAGTCCACGCTTTAGCGTCTAATCCTATTTTCCTGCTCACTTTCTTATAACTTCCTACTTTGTTCCATAGTTAATATATTGGGAAAATGTAAATAACAATTAAACACCACTTTTAACAGGCACTGTAAAGCAATAGCTTGTGTACAGATAGCTTGTTTGAACTGCTTATCATAGCTATGTATGCAAGTCCAGATGAGAAGGGGTACAGTTACATGTTAAAATGTATAGATCCAAAAAGCTCTTTTTCCTTTTTTTCACTTATGCGTCTATAACACAGTAAGGTTTACAGTTAAGGTTCTTCTGGGACTATTTTTAGTGTGACAAGTCAGTGTATCCTGGGAATGTAATATGCTATATGAAAGACTGATAGGGCTCTACACACTTCCAGACAGGAAGGAAAACGTTTGCTGCAAAACACCTTTGTACAGATTTATTCCTGATGCAGTACATGTGATGTCCTCGGAACCAGCATAGTTATTCTTCAGATAAATGCATCCCTTCTTCACTGATTTCACTCTGTAAGATTGTCTAATGGAAAAATCAGGTTAAATCATATTCAGTAGGATTACTAATTGTATCTGTGCATATTTGATAGGTAGCTGAGACCTGAACTGGATCCAGTTTGGATTTGAATTGGGGGGATGGCTTAATCCAAGGTTATTATTCTGTTTTCAATGGCAGAGCAGAAGAGCGATGATAATAGGGGAGAGGGGGATGATGGTCAAACCTTTCTGCATCTTTTCTCACTGTGTTTAATTACACGAATAGTAAAAGGAAAGTAATTTCACCTTTTTTTTTTTTTTTCAACTATGGAGGTCTGACTTCAACATCTGTATTCATGCCCGCCTGATGTTTTAGTGTGCGTTTCTAAGTATTAAGTTGTGGCCAAGACTGTAGACATTGTCTCCAGATCTAGGCATTTACCAGTGTCCCAATTCTCCCATCATCAGTTGACTATCAATCTGTTGAAAGTGGTAAGTTACAATAATGGAAATAAAATCAAGTGTAAATCAGAAGGGAGTCAAGCCTGTTGTTGGAAAGGTAGAATCTTTAGCTATGGGAAAGAGCTATCAAACTCTTTTCACAGATGGAGCCTCAATACTGTGTGCAGGAGAGCTTTCAAATCCTGTGGACATTGTCTTAACTGAGTGGGAACTCAACAAATGAATTGTCATTTTCTGAAAGAAATGCAAGTCGGAAGTACAAATGAATTGCATAAATGTGCCAACCTTGAAGCCTAATAAGCAGACAAAAGAGTGGAAAGTTTCCCAGAAATATTCCCTGGGGAGAAGTCAAGAATTATCTAATGTGGATAAATAGGTTAAAAGGATATCCACATCTTGGGTTTTGATAACTTTAGGATTGACAGGTTGAATGAGGAAGAGGTAGCCCTAAGCAGAAGCTTATATTTAGGGTGAGATGTCAACTGAGGGAAAAACAGGCTTAAAACTGAGGCATATGATTTAATCAAGGAATCTGACAGACTCACTGAAAACTTCTTAGATAAGACACTGGAAATAAGAGACAATGTCAATAAATACATTTAATTCTCATATTTGGTCCAAGAACAAAATTTTACATTGGAAAATGGAAGTTGAGACCATGTTCAAAAATACTTCATATCTTCCTTATGGAACAGGATAGAGGATCAAAATATTGAGATGTATGTTGGTATTGAGGGAAGATTTATGCTCAGGAAGAGCTTCACTGAGTTATTGAAAAACCTAAATCGAGAGATGCGTCTTTTCTCTGTGGACTTTGTAGCACAGATGAGACTGCATGAGTTTAGATATGGATTGCTAATGTGAGTTGAGCTATAAAATTAAGCAGGTGATGTCAAACCATGACAGAAACCAGATAGGCCCAGTTGGATTTGGGCATAATTTGTTTTGTGTTCATTGAAGTCTCATAGCTAGATTTATGGAGGCTAAATGACATGGGAAAGCTTGCACAATGAGTCAATAGTTAATTCAGGATTAGAATATTTCACGGCTTTATTCTATGTCCCTACGGTATATAACATATTTACTTGCATTCTACTGAAAGAAACGGCTTTTGATACAGACCTTTAAGAATATATGCATCATATTCAGGGATTAAAGAGTTAATTTGAAGGTTTCATTTGATGTATCGTTATACATAAAGCTATGGGGAATAAAAAATTACTATCCCATACAACATTCAATCATGAATTAATGACCTTCAGAGTCCAGTTTGTAACATCATAATGTAATACACTTTTGAAAAAACAGGTTGGTTACTTTCTGCAGAGGAGAAGAACTGCCAGGTCCTCAGAAACTGACTGTATAACACATAAAAGTTGAAGAAAAACACAGGTAAAAATGCAGCCCATGGAATCCTCTTAAAAGAACAGAAAGAATAGCCTAGATGAGTGGTTTACTGCAGCCTTTTGGAACAGAGAGAAGGGGGAATGTGAGCATTCTTAAGTTACACATAAAAATAACATTAGTTTTTCTCCTACATTTTTACGATTGAGGAGGGAGGTTCACTGGTATCTAAGAACTTCCAGAGCTGGCAGATAACTCACAGAGCTCTTTGAATACACTACTACTCCAAGAACAAGACAGGAACCATCAAGATAATTGTCTGATGCAAATCTTTTGTTAGAGTAATAGATTTTGTACTGTCACGATTCCTGAATTATAGCCATATGTACTAGTGAATGATGAAACATGTAAATGGTAATTCATCATTAACTCTGTGTATAAGAAACTAAATTATTCTTTTCAGTGCTGTTCTTGTATCTAAGACATGATACATTACATTATGCTGTAATTTATAGACACAGTGCAATCAGCCAAAAAGTTGTATTCTCTTCCAACACATATAGTTTAATATTTAGGTTTCTCTTCCCTCATTCATTCAATTTTTATTTAGTTGTAATTTATTTCCTGAGGGAAAATTATGCATAGTGGCTTTGTTCCAGAAAAATGGGGTGCAGCTTAAAATGGCAATTTTGGATTTGTCTAAAAGTTTTGATGCCAATAGCCTGTGTAATTTTGAGGAAATCACTCAGTCTCTCCGTGTATACTGTAAGAGGGGACAATGATATACAGCTGTGCCACCAGGATGCCACTTAATATTTCGATGTGTATCTAAGGATAAGCATGGAGCTTTTTACCTTCTTCAGTCAATAATCAGCTTTATCAAAGTTAAGAAGACTTGAAAAAGAAGAGAGAAGTTGGCTCATGAATTAAATCCCCCTCTCTGGGTAAAAATATTGACATTTTCTATTTTAAGAAGAATATCAAAATTTCTAACTTTGAAAATCTTAATTTGGCTCTCACTGTTCCATGGCATTAATTTATTTACCTTTAAATGGAACGTGGCCTTTCAGTCTGTTCAAATGTAATGCTGGTAGGGCACTGCTGCTGAGGCAATTCAGATAAAGATTAAGAATAGCTGCTATTTTGGGCGCCTCAAATTCTGCAATCAGAAGAAGACGGAAGGCCTTGGAAGGGTATTCAGATTAATGGAATACTGCTACAGAAGTGTTTGTGTGATTTGACTATGTTTATTGACATTATTCATGCTGGCATGTTCTGTGCAAGCTATAGCATACACCATGATGATCAAATAGATGGCAAAGATTTTGCGTATTTCAATCCAAGTGATAAGGGCAGATGAAATTAAAATCAGAAACAGACTCTGTATTACAGTTTAAGGGCCAAAGGAGGGGTAGGGTTAGTATTAATGCTCAAGAAACAAGCACTTTTAATTGACTTGTTCTGGAAAAAGCTTTCTCGTTTCAGAAAAGTTTCCACCAGCTTGATGTCCATTTCCAATGTTTTTTTTTCTCGCACTACATCTGTAAAACATAGAAGTGCTGTATTGTTTTATCTCCCAGGGAAGATATCCTTTCTTCTAGATGTAACCCTACCTCTAAATGACTTCAGAGTTCAGATTCCTGGAGGTGTAGTGGATATATGGCAATCCAGGCCGTAATTTACAATAAACCATTTTCTGACACCGCTTCCATGACTTAATGCTGGAAGTATGTTGTTGGAGAGGCTGCCCTACGCTGCCATGGTGAGGCAAACTTACTGTGTCATGGTAAATATTTTATTATTTATCCTGTTGTGGTTAGTCTGTATGCTGCCACAGACATTTTCTCAATTTGTGTTTCTGCCTGGACACGTTTTTTGATATCCCTTCTGGAATAGGCAGATGTTCCTAATGGACAAAAAATTGAATGTTTGCAGCATACACTGGCTAGTTTTAATATCCTTAAATACTGAAGAAGCTTTTCATCTCTCAAGAACAGGGTTCAAATCCTGAGCACAAAGTATTACGGAAAGTGAGCAGAACTAGAGACAAAAACCGCATCTTCATATTTTTCTGTGTAAAAGAATGATTGGTCAAGAATGTTTTCTGTATCTCTTGATTTTTTGCTATATTTTGTATTTTGGGGTGCGAGAGTTGCCTATTTTCACACAAAAATCAGCGATTTTGAAAATGCAGCTGTTTCATCATGAAATTGGACAGTAAACTATATTGCAGTAGCCTGCAAAATTAGCAAGTACTTTCAGATCAAGAGAAGTAAAGTTGTGCAAAGTGACAATATTTGGAATGCATGACCCCGCGTGCCTTCTCGTTGAAGAGCATGTTTGGGATGTTTATAATCTTTAGTCTTTTTGCTCTGTCTTCTGAAATCTTTGGACAGGTTCCGTAACTATCCTATGATTCACCTTCTGCATTTGTTAAGGGTTTAATGGTACAGGAGTAAGTGGTTTACTTCACTGGTACACGTGAAGTCCCACCTGTTGTAAGATTTAATCCAAGGATGGCTTGGAAGTCTTCAGAAGGCTGGAAGTGCTATCCGTTACTATGAAACATCACCATGTAATCATCTTTAAATCATCTGCTTAGACAAATAACTATCAGAAAAATACCAGTATGAATTATCCTCCCCTGGTTACTGGCAGGCATCTTTTGCCAGAGAACTGGAATTGCAAGAACATCAAGGAAGGACCCTGTGAAGATGAAACTTTCGATTTTTCTCTGTGTATCACGCTAATATGCATCTACTATGAAGCAGATATTTTTGTGGGGGAGAATATACTTTAAAAATGTATTTTACACATGGCATTTTAATACAATTGCTTAAAAAGTGTGTAACATGAACAGATCTCTCTCAGGAGGTATCTTTTGGCAAAGTGAAAAAGCCCTGTTCTAGCATTACAAAATCCCTGCAGATAAATGTGAAATATATGTCCCTTTCAGTGTTTTGACAGACTACAACAGAATTACCATGAATGAAGGAAATCTTGGGGGTAGAAACTGGAGGGGAGGGGACTACTTTCACTTCAGGGACATATTCTATACAAGCCTGTGTCTGATGATACTCAGCTTCATTTCAGTGTTCCATCCTCACTAATCCTTAGTACAAATGAATATCTGCACTTTTAAACAATCAAAGGATAAAGACAACTCAGCCATTCATGTGATCTCATTATACTATGCTGATTGCAGTACATCAGAGTTATTTATAACCTTAGTTCATAAAGTTGGATTTCCAGTAAATGAGTTCCTTTTCAAAGGTTAAATATTTATGTCCTTATTTTCTGTCTGAAACAATCTGTAGTTATGAACATGCGCTAACTAGTGAACCATCACAGCCATCTTCAAGAAGATAAATAAAAGTTTTGAATTGGTATACTGGCTCCCAAAGCCACTCCTTGCTTAAACTGCTGCTCACTGCTCCTATGTGGATTTTCAAAACAGATCAGTGTCATGGCAAAGACTTCAAACCATTAGATTTATGTAGTCAGGCTTAGCCTCGAATGAGTGTGCAAAACAGTAGTAGTAATAATAATGATATCCTTTATCTGCTTTCCTTCTACTGAGCTCAAACAGCCAATACAGTTACCCCCAGAGGACAGTAATATAATTAATCCTTTCAGCCCTTTTTAGTTCATAGCCTAGGGACAGGTGTTTTGCACTCCCAGAAAGGGTAGGTGGGAGATCCTGTGTCGTCATTCTTTTATCCACCAATTAACACCAATTTTGATCCACCAGTCTTTGGTTGATTGATTTCTGGATTTGCAGGTGCTCCAACATGGTTGGAACACAGTTCTCTGAGGTTACAGAGAGTGCTTTCTGTTTAAAATAAGTAAGTAAATAACGAGCTAAGATGCACATTCATTATCTTGAACACTACAAAAAACTAGAGGTTTTGTGCAAGAAGGGTACCCTATTACATATTTTCCTGTGAGAAGATACAGGGAAAAATTTGAATGGATTTGTCTAACGCTGATTATGCTGATTTCTGATTCAAAAATATATAAAGTAATACTTAGAAAACTCAACATGAAAGAATCTGTAATAAAGTAGAAAAGCATTAGTATTCAAAAGGCATTTAAGGCATCAAGGCATCCTGCAGTTACATGTCCCAGACATATTTATGCTACAGTTTACTTTTTTTTTTTTGTCTCTTAGTGAATTTTTTTTAAGCAGTAAATAGTAGATGCTTAAGGTCTCTGTCTTTTTTACACTTGAAAGGCAAGCCTTAGCATTCATTACATGTCAAAATTAGAGGGTCTGTCTCTGAAAACATAGAGTTTAAATCCCCCAGCAAACACAGACGCCCTTAAACCAATCCAGCTGTTTTCCAAGATCACTGATACTTTCTTCAGGTTAGTCTCCAAGATAAGGTTTTTTTCACTATCTATCACTTGTGAACTTTTCCAGCCATTCTGTGATCTCTGCATCCTAATGTCAAGGAGGATAAATGTGGTGAAACTTTCGAAGTCACTAAGATTTTGTAATTTTTGAAGGGATTCACTTGTATCCCTTCTTCTTGTATCCCCATAGCTACCCCTGATGTGAATCTGTGCAGAGTAAAGACTGTTTCAGCTAGGACCATGCATTTTTATATATCTACTGCATGGGTAGACATAAGTCCCAGTTATGGATGTAAAAATAGTTTGCTAAGGAATGGGTATGAACCAACTCCTGCTGTCAGAAATCCCTGATTTGGAGAGAATTTCGGTTTGGAGGTGTTACACTGTGTTGATGTATGCTGATGGTGTATCCAGCTGTCCACTTCAATGGCAATTGCGACAACCTCAGGCATTAGTGGAAGTGAAACCACAAGTGACCTTCTTCCCAGTATTTCTTTCAAGATGCCTTTCTCTCCCCCAAAGGCCCTATAGGTCTTTTCTTGGTCACTTCAAGCAGATCACATTCAGTCTTTTAGGAATAGTATAGTCTGCAGAGATGTGAAATAAGTCTAACTTCTTTCTGCACCTTTTTTCCTGAGGCTCCTTATTATGAGAGTAAGGTGTGTGTAGTAAAAGATAAATACTGTAACTTCGATTGTCACTAGAAAAGTGCGGAAGAGATCAAAGATGTTGCCAAAACTTAGTTTCCCCATAGAAGCAGGAAATTTGTTAAATTATGTACCCAGGTGATGCTAGAATGATGGTATGTCTGAGACTCCAGAGAAGGGAGAAAAACCCAGTAATGCTTGTTTTCAGTCCTGGAAACAATATTCATCCCTAAGCCTGCTGCTAGAGTCTCTTGGTAACAACTTTACAGTCATACAAGCCTTGAATCCTCCCCCCCACCCCACCCCCCCTACAGAATTATAGATTGGTGAGCCAGGAGAGATGATTACAATTATCCACCTAGCATGATGTGGTAATTTCATCAAATTGTGAAATTCACTATACCAAGACCATAATGTCTTTATAGAAAGACATCCAATCTCAATGTCAATTGCATGGGACAAAAATAATTCCCGTTTTTTTCGTGTGGACAGGGGAAAAGACTAGCATCAGGCATACAGTTGGTGTGGGACTTACTCACAGTCTTTCCATCTCCTTCTGCAGAGAAATAGTAATCCATATTGAAATTTTTTTTTTTGAGGGACCGTTCTACTACTTTTTTCCTTGAGTCTGAAAATTATGGATGAATAATGATCTCCCAATTGCCCTTCACAATCGTGATACAGCCAAAGAAGTTAATAAGCCACCTCTGTAGCCCCCCTCCCTTCTCTGTACAGACATTTTTTACCACATGGGTGAACACAAAGAAATAATCAGATAGGAGATTTTTCTTCTAAATTAGGCCTCTTGTTTGTAAACTGAAAGAGTGCTAATGCAGTTCAAACTCAGCTGTGTGCCACATACGCACACTCGGCCCAGGAGTATTATAAAGAGTGGGAGAATAGGAGGTTTTGTTCTATTCTTCGGTCTCTTTCTATATGAGAGGGCCATTCATTCAATCCCTATGCTTCTCTCTCTCTCTATTTCTTTCCATAATGCCAGCATTAGCTGCAAGCTGCTAGCTGTAAAAGTGCTTTGATGTTGACCTCTCACTGCCATTGACAGACCCTCATTGGTGGGTGAGTAGCAGAGCAATAAGGGCATGTGTGGGAGAAAAGAGGATGAAAGCCTGGACAGCTAGGAAGGGATAATATGAACAGATTCCTGCCTGTTCACTTAGTTTCTTTTTTTTTTAACTGGGTCTTCTGATTACAGAGGTTACGAACCAGTAAAACTTCAGAAATGACCACTGAAAGCCTGCTGTACATGAAGAATCAGATAATTGTTCCAGCTCTTGCCTTGTAAAATTAAATCAAGCCATGAACTAGGCAAGAACGCGTAGGGGAGTTGAAAACATTTTCCTGTTTAAGGCAATGAAATAGTGGGGTTTTGTCTAATACATACAGTAATATTACAAGGTCGAGTAGCATGTAAATGGCATGGGGGTAGGGGACACAGGGGAGATTTGCCTACTAACAGTGGTGATTATTTTGTTTATCATCTTGTGCCAAAACCTAAAGCATAAGTCTTGGACTTTAAAAGGATCAAAACAGAAAGGTGCACTAAGAGGTCAAAAGAACTTAGAGAGGTTTCTGCCCCAGGGAGCACGTGGGTGCGTACACATGGATGTAGGCACATAGAAAGCTACCTATTGCACCCCACAGTGTTCTTGCATATAGTATAAGTGCTCCTATATTCAGATCACAGTGGGGCTCCTGGCCCAAAAGCACCTTTGCACCCTCCAAAGAGAGCTGGGAGATTGAGGGTGCAGTCAGGACCATGGGCCACCTGGGCACCCAGCCAGCTGTTTTGTGAAAGCGTAGTCAGCTAACCTGGGAAATGCGGGAAAGCATTATGGCTGCCTGTGCCCTATTGAGGCAGGATGTCTCCAGCCACTTCACCTCCGTGCTCCCCCTTCACCTCTGAGAAAGCTCTGCCTGTCATAGTAATAATTAAACCCTAAGGCTCTAACTTGAAATGGCCAAAAGGCTCTGCAAGGCCAATGGAGGGAACGGGAGGGAGGGAAAGTTCACACAAATACGTATTAGAAACCTTGGTTTTAGTTGTGATCTGAAGGACCATACGCAATAAAGCTGCATGCCTGTAAGTTCCCATTGCCTGTGCTCTGTAGAGTAGCATCTGAACTTCTGCTTGTTTGGGCATGAAGAAATCTGTTCTACCTCCGCTTCAGACCCTGCAACAACTCCCTGTTGGCAGCATTAGGCCATCAGAGTTGCTTAACTATTTTAGGTGAGCTGTAAATCATTGGTTCAAACCTGGCCTATGCCACTTGCAACGCACATGGTGTCATGTGGTGGGTAACCACCGGCTGGAACAAAATGAATCAATTGTTGGAAAAACGGGAGAAATGGGTGAAACAGGTGCCCATGTTACAAACTGCCATGCAATAGCATTAATTAGCAAGCATGTCAGCAATCTCAGCATTAAAATAATACCCTGTTACAAACACTTGAATAAGAAGCCATCACTGTGTGATCTTGATTGGATTTCTTTAGAAATTTTAAGGAAATCAGCACACACTTTTGGTGCAGAGACTCTTCACACATTAGTCTACTAGAAAGAAGGAAATGTTTCACTGAATGATTAAAAATATTCACATTTTGGAGGGGACAAACTTCTACAGCACTTTTTGCCTTGCCGTCTGCATTTGCTATCAGGGAACTAATTCTCCAGTCAATTTCACAGATGGTTTCCTGTCATTACTACACAATTCTATTTATTTGATAATAATTTTATAGGACTTTTCCAGAGGGATTTGGAATTACATGTTCAGCTTGTAGCAGTTTTTAAAAGGTGTGTGAATACTGCACTCAGTCAAAACTTCCTTGCCTAAACTTTTTAAATAGAAAGTGCATTTCCAATTCAAGCAAGGGAAGTGTATATAACCCTCTCTGTTCTGTCACTTTACCTTTTGCTCTTTTTAACTGATTTGAAATAGACTATTTTTCTCTTTCCAACAAGAAATGAAACAGGACTTCACTAGTTTTTCAAAAAGGTGTCATTTTTTAACTTGAAAGCAGAATGCAGCATGTATTTTAAATTTCATATTTGCTTTTACTTTTTTAAGGTAGCCATGATAAAGACTGCAGAAAACTGGTTTTTGTGCAAGTTGAAATTCCACCCAGAAGAGAGTATATCTATCCTGTTTCCAGGAAAGATCTCCTCTGACATCAGCTTCTTCTTGATGAATAATTTCCTTGAAACTGTTATTTAAAATGGTCCAGTCTCTGATAGGGCACTGTGTTGTTGCTAGGCTACCTGAGATTACAAGCCCTTGCTATGTGGTGGGACTCTACTGAGCATGGCATCGTTGCAGTGAGCAAGGATTTTTTGTATGGTCATTAAGGAAAACAGGTCTTCCTGGGGAACAACCTCTGTTCCACAGTTCCAAAGAGAGGATGTTTGAATCTGGATTAAGCTCCTTGAGAGCTATGTTACAGAAGCCTGTGGAGCTTCTGCACTGTGAGCTAGGCCCAAAATTGTAGAAAAAGGTCCCTTCTGTAGCATTTTCAATTAACGAAGCCTTAGGGGATCTGGATAGGCAGTTGTAGTCTCCATTCAAAAGGATTAAAAATCTATCTTCGCCAGAGGTACGACAGCTGTTTTGGTAGGTACTTTGTATTATGCCTGTCTGTGGGCTACTGGAATCCTTACTGTTCCCTGATGTATCATTTCACTCCAGTGAAAATCACAAGCGGTAACTCAGGAGGCAGTAAAATTACAGGGGTCACAGAGTACCCCCAGTATGCTTGAAATCAGGTCACCAACCTCACTCAGCTGGCCCTCTTGCCGATAACTCCCCTTTTCCCTTTTCTTCTCTCCCCTGTTCATTCTGTACCTCAATTATTTAAAAAAAAAAAAAAAAAAAAAAAAGGGGGGGGGGAAGAGACAACTCTCCAGGGCCTACAAAAACAAGTGCACTTGGACAGCTACAGCAGTGGACAGTGCTGGAGTAAGTGAGAATACGTGTCTGCTACCCTTCAGTCTGGTCTGGCCATGTGTTTGGCACAGCTCGTAATATCCTGCCTTCCTATCATGCTTTGCAGTCTTCCAACACTGCACAGAACGGAGCCTTGCCTGAGAGCAAGTTCTGTTTCAAAAGGAAACCCAAGTAATAAGTACGTGATTGTCAGCTGGAGTGACTGTTATTGACTCCCCAATGGTTTGATGAAGCATGTCAACATCAGTACTTTGCAATCTCATAAGCTGAGCGTGAAAAATGATGGAGTGAGGGAGAGAAGAGAAAAGGGATATGGATGCAAAAGGCAGAAAGTTTTCAAGTCCCAGTCTTCTTGTGGTGTTCACAGATGAGCCATGAGTGGTGGAATGAACTGGATCAGTCCTTCAAATTCAGGTTTTCTCCCAAGACCAGCACAGTCAAGAATCAACAAAATTTATAGGAACTCAGAGTATTGCATGGGTATTTCCTTGGTAATAATGTTTGTTCCTTGAATTTTCTCCTACTCTCTATAGGAAAGTAAGGACTCCAAACTGAAGGGTACCCAAAGCATCCACTGAAGATTTCTAACACACCAGTTAGTATATTGATTTCTTGTTTAGTAAATTCTCCCTTTATACGGTCTTTCTGATACCAAATCTTTTGTTTGGGCTTATGCAGCTTTAATTTTTCTAATTTTTTTTTTTTAATTACAATTCCCTGGAAAATGCTGAGCTGGACTTCTTTAGTTTTGATAAATTGAAGTACAGGTACTAGATACCTACTGTACCAGGTGTTTCTGCTCTGGGGGCCTCTTCTTCCTCTCAGAAATCACTACTCTCCATTCTTCACTGAGACAAGCTTTGTGGCTTTGCAAAATTCCAGTTTCACTGAAGGTTTTTTGTGTGGTTTCATTATGTCAAAGCAAGAAAAAAAATACAGTGATGGCTCATTTTCCTAAAAGCCTCCAAAAAAATTTGGAGGGTGTGAGGTTTTCTGTTCCTGCTCATGCCAAACATCCTTCTTCCTGCTAGCCTTTTGCAGAAGGAGCTCAGAGATCATGGTGCTTTGCTCATAAGCCAGAAACAGTCTTCCTTCCTTGCAGTGGAAGGAAGAGCTGTTATAAATCAGTAAGGCAATGAATGCATTTCAGTTGCCTGCTCGGTAGGGTAGGGGCAACGAACTGAGGAAACCACCTACAGATGAGGCAGTTGTGTGAATCATGAGAAGAGAGAAATGTTCAGCACTTCTCAGGAGGTTTTTCCCAGTTGTAGAGAGGGAATTGAGCACTTTTAGAAGCTCATAAGTAAAACTCCCAGAAAATATTAAGCTCAGTTAGTGCATGGACAGCCAGGACTTGAGGAGGCCAAGACTCAGTGTTTCCTTCTGAGGGGTACTCATGTTACCCAGGGAGCAGGAAAGCTTTCTTGCAATGGATGGTACTGTGCAGAGCTCCTCAGGGCAGGTTTGTTCCCTTGACTTTTAATATTCCAGTTTTTCTCTGTTTGTGCCAGAAAATATGACTTGAGTTTCATTTTATAAAAATAATAAAGCCAGAAAAGGTTAAACTCAGATTTGGCCTCTTGCTTTCTAAAAGACAGCAATAGACATTTTCAAAGGACCAATTCCAAGCTTTATTATACTACTACAAGGCCCGCAGGAGGGAAGAATGTTACGCCCAACTTGTAGTGCAGACAGAGAAAGATGGATTTTTAAATTATCTACCTTTGCTTTGCGACGTGAACATTTCAGGGCAATTATCCTGAGATAATGCCTACAAATTGCTGAAGACTTTGGGTTTATAATTGCTCATGTTCATTTAAGGTTCCCAGCAGACTAGACCAGGAAAATCACTGCCAGTCAAGCCAAGGTTGATAGTATACGGTAACTGAGTTTTTCTTAGAAGACAGACAAGCAAATCAGTTTTCTTTAAGAGCAATAATTCTAACTAATTGTTTGGTTTCATTGTGTTTCCATAGCAGGAGCTGTAGTGCTTGGCAAGGCAGAACAGTGACACTTCCCATCCAAGACACATCCATGTAAATGGGCAAATTGAATTCCACTGCATGAGGTTATTCTCGTACAGCAGTAAGTAGTCAGCAGCACTCTACAACATATTCCCCACATTTCCTTATTTACACACTGGTAGCCATTCCAGTTACCATAGAAAGTGATTCAAGAATTTACAGTGAGATAATGTTATCATGTCAGTGCAGAAAGAAATAACTGTAGCTAGCTGCCATGTTTGTAATTAAAGAACATTTCTTAATGTAATATTTAGCTGAGGTTTCAAATCAGCAAGAACATTCATAATAAAGAACACCACTTCAAAGCAGGAATGTGTTCATATATTCAGGTCATTTGACTACATTTATATATACCTATTACCTATTTATATACTTATATGCCTATTTGTATATACCCATTTATTTTATATGTAGCCTTACTCCCTACTAGTTTTGTTGTGAAGCTCTGATAGCATTCCTATCACAGACATCCTCTACTGGCCCCTAGCATCCGTTAGACAATGGAAGATTCATTTCATCATTATTATTTTCTAAGCACAGGCAGCATTGGCCAGTTTAGGTGTCTAAACTCCAGCAGTGTAAAATTTCCCCTTCTGTCCCTCCAACTGTTGCCATTAGAACAGCTGAATAACTGATTTTTCTCCTCTAGTAACTAAGATTAAAGAAAAAATTATAAAATAGGACTTAGCTGATGCTTCTGACATTGGGGGGGGGAGGAATGTATTTTGCACAAAAGGCAATCCTCCCCCCGAAAAGTGCACTGGGTTATAAAAAATATTTTGCTTGATCTATATCAAAAATGCTTGGGTTGTTTTCATGTTATTTTTTAATGCACTTCAACAATATTTGGACTGAAAATATTTTCTGGAGAGAAATAACCAAGTATATGGTTAAAAAGTGTTGAAAGTGTGCCTAGACTTTTCTGAATATTTTTGCTTTTTTTTGGCCTTATTTATTAGAATTTACAGATAACAGTGGTCAGTTTGAAGCTAGGCTTTTCAGTGAATAAACTAATTTCCTGAAAAATTCTGTCTAGGATTAGGAAGCAAGTAACATGCACTGCCCCAGCACTGAAAATGTCATTAGTACCCTGCTTATGTACTACAGTAGCAGTTGCTAAACTATTCCATTTTTAGTGGCTTATTGTAATGCTCAGTGGGAAAGTTTTTGGAACTTCTGCCTTTATGAAGTTGAGATCATATGCTGTAGTTGGATACAATATTGAAAGCCACCAGGTCAATACTCACCCTCCCAGCCAGCAAAAATGCCTGCTTTCTTCTGAGTTGCTCCTTCCCAGCTCTTGTTCATTTCTTGCACACTGTTGCAAAAATTATTTTCTGAGTGAACATTCAGATGAATACTTCCGTGTTTGTTTCCTCCGGCCATGTCTCCTGGTGGTTTTATTTTTCTGTTTAGTTTTGTCTTTTTTTTTATCTGGTCTTTTGCAAATTCTGGCCCCCCTCGCTCCCCTTTTTTTAAAACGTCCTGTTGTACATAAAAAGTGCAGAGCTGAAAAAAACTCAGGTCAGGGAGACAAGAGAGTTTTATGTCACCAAATTTTTGTTTTGGTACATAAAGCACAGAGATTTGAGCCCCAGACACTGCCAGATTGTTTTAAAATTTTATTCATATTTCTTTTCTTATGAATATAAGTCTGTAAAAACCAGAACTGTTTCCAGTGGCCTATATGGGTACCAATAGCTGATTATGTCATAGACAACCAAATATAGGACTTCTAATAAATTATTGATGTCAAGACATATTTCCAGAGGAAGCCAAAGAGCATATGTTAATGCTGGCAAGCGGGCTTTTAGAATGAGGAAAAATCAATTTTTTATTCACAGTTCTTTTCAGCTAAAAAAAGTAGTATCTTCCCCTAAAATGGATTCAGAATGTGACATACACATGAAATAAATTTTTCATTATCTTTTTGAGATACTGACTTGACTAACTCTTACCTTGAAAAGATTCTTCTTATGTTGTAAAGTCTCCTGTTTACTGGTGTCAACCTTTTGGATGGCAAAGTGATGTCTCTTCCCATCTTCCTGGGTCTTAAAGGAATAATACAAAAGACTACTTGTAAATCTACGAACATGTGTCTGGAATATCAAATCCACTTTGCTGCCCCATGGCCACCATGTTATGTTATGTTGTAGCATTCATAATCCAATCAGGTTAGATTTTAAAACTATCTGCATGCATTTTAGTATTTTGGTTTGGGATTTTTTCCCTCTACTACACTCACTGGAAGGTCATTTCAAGATTCTTTACTCCAGTGGTTAGAAACATCTCGTAATTCCCAAATTATGTGAGCTGAAAGCTGATTTATAGCCATTTCTTCCTGGGTCACCCCTACATGTATATAACCTTATAGAGCTGGTATGGACACCCCTCAAATTGTATCTCTGTCCCTTTAAGCCATCATTTAGGTAGACTGAACAAGCAGACTCTTTTAGTTTCCTCTCAGAAATTCTCCAGTTCCTTGATCATTGTAATAGTCCTCTTTGCACCCTCTGCTCCAATTTGCATGCATCGTTCTTGAGCATGGGTAACTAGAATTTACGCTGTATTTCAGATAATGTCTCACCAGTGCTTTGTGTGCAGTAGCATTAATATTTTCCTCTCGTTATTAGCACTATTACGGGTGATGAATCCTAGGATTGCATCTGCCTTTTTAGTTGCATTACATTATGGCACATATTTATCCTGTAATCAACTAGCAAACTCAGGTCTTTCTCCTCCTTTGTCATTCCCAACAGCTTCTAGCAGAAATTCTCATTATTAGTCCTTTAGTGCATGACCTTGCATTTTGTACTGTTCAATTTCATCCCATTTCTATTACTTCTGTCCTCAAGGTCATCCAATTCTTCCTGTATGATACTGCGATTTTCGTTTGTGTTGATGGTGCCTCCCAACTTTGTACAATCTGCATATTTCATTTGAACACTTTTACTTTTTGTGCCAAGTTTATTAATGAACGATTAAATGAGATCAGTCCAAAGGCTGATCTTCGAGGAACTCCCCTAATATCTTCCCTCCAGCCCTATATTTCCGCCTGCAGCATATTACACCTTTACTTCCCCTGTCACCAACCCAGACCTTACAGTACTGACTAATTCTCTATTTTCTCCCAGTGAACTGAGTAGTTCCCAAGTGGCACCTGCTGAAATACTTTAATGAAGACTGGATACATTTTAAGAATTTTAATTTAAAAAATATTTTTTGTCAGAAAACCTCTCAGGATAGCCTGGCACAGTCTAGGTTCAGGAAACCAATATGGTAAATGTTTGCCCTTTACTTCTTTTGATTCTTTCTTCAAATTTGTTCTAAAATCTAGTAGGCTATTAAGGGCTGACTGACAAGTCTGCCCTAAATCCCCTTTATCTACTCTAAGAAGAAGAAAATGATACTACAAGGTACAAGAAGTAGGTACAAAAGGGGTAGGTACTGCTATTCCCTCCCCATGTTATAGTGCACCACTTTTCTAGCTCTATTAGCTACTGACAGTTTGTACTGGATCTGCAATTTCATGTGTTCATTCTCAGCTATAGATCATTCAGTCTCCTGACCAAAATGCACAGACATTTTAATTTTGTTTCCTGTTTAGATGTATGTATATTTCTAAATGACAATGTCTTTGTCATTTCCTAATGTTTGACATTGCCACTCTTAAGAGAAAATAAAAGCAAGGTGTTCATTTAGACTTGTGAAATTTTCTGCACTCTCAACCCATCCTTTTCCCCATAGAAATTTTCATTCCTTCTTCCCTTGTTCTCTTTCCATTCACTTAAATTAGGTTGTGATTAGTTAATGTCCTTACCAAAGCCCAACACATTTTTCTGAAGTTCCCATTTCTCTCATCTCTCTTTCACAGCAGCTTTATGAACTGTGAATCCCTGCTTGAATTCCAAAGTTTCATGGCACAATCAAAAATCTGCTCCTCCTGGCCTGTCAGTGTAGAAAAAAAATGTGCCAGCTGCACGTGCACGCACACTGCATTAGGCTTTGCAACAGGAAACACAAGTGATCAGAGCTCCATAAGGCTCACCATGACATCTAATGAACCTCGACGTATTCTCAAGGTTCTCTGAGTCTTCTTTTTCTTCACTTTCTGGCTCATAGCTGTTTGGAGAGGTTTTAAGAGCTCTCTTGTCATGTCCATGTAGATTTGTCTCTCTCTGGAGGAAGGTCATGCCATGGGAGTCAAAAACTTTTCTTTTTTTTTTTTTTTTTTCAAAAATAGCACTGAAAATGGTATTTGCTCATTTCCAAAAGTGGAGACTGACAACATACTGAAAAAGCAGAGATCTTTTCCTGGGAGAGAACATGGCAGGAACTTTTGAACCAAAAAGCCACCTACTCTTCCTTCTACCCTGATTTCTAACAGTGCCTTTCACCTAGCTGTGTCAAATTTTCCTCTGTATTTTAGCCAGAGCATTTCTAGTATGTGTGGAAGAAGTATGTGGAGTTCAGCAAGCCATGGTTTAGATGAAACAGCCTAGCAAGCAGCATTCACAAACTTTAATTTGATAAGCAGAAAATGAGCACCTTGCTGGCCTGGATGGATAGTTTAACAGGGTAGGCTGTATTACAGTTTTAGTTCACCTCTTGGAAGATGCATTTGGCTGATGGCAGCAAGCTGTGGTCTTCCACGGTGTTGTGCACCACACATCTGAGGTGCACCTTGGAAATGAGTTTCTTATCTTTCTTGTCTCAAAACCTCCAGAATTACTGTGTAAGCAGAGAAGAGAGCCCAATGTTGGCTTTTTATGAGCTGGACTCTCCTGCTCCATATAGCATATGCTGTTTGTTAATTATTCTTTCTCTTGTGACGTCTCTTTCCTGCTCTTGTTTTCCTCTCCTGTGTTTTACTTTTCTGATGGTTCGATCTCTTGTACTGTGTCTCCTCAGCCCCAGCATGCTTTTTTGCGTGTTGGTTTTGACTTTCTTTTGCTTATGGGATTATACATTTGTAACAGATCTTTCCAGAGCCTGAAAAAAAGGAATACATCTTGACAGTTGGAATGAGAAAAACATCCTCTCTTAAAAGATTCCCATATGCTGATTATTGGGGAGGGGGAAGACTTTTAAAGCCTTGCCTTCAAACTCTTCCCTTTCTGTGGCCTGAGTTGCTTCTTTCAATATTAGAAATACTTAGCTTGTCTCTTTGCTTATGCCACTGCTGCTGGTGTGCTGTGAGCATGGTGTATAGCAGTGTGGTACCACAAGGAGTGGTGACGTAGCAGCCCTGGAACATGTTACCATTGTTGTTTTCTAGTTCCCCATCAGGGTACATTTTGAAAGGAGGCCTTGGCCAGCACATCTCATACACAAGGGCAGTCTTGCTGAAATTACTGGTACAGTTGTGGGGGTGGGGTTTGGAGAGCTGTCTTCCAAAGAGGCCTCAGGTCCCATTCCAAGGCAAAAATCAAATCTGGTTTGCTTTAATAGAGTTGCATTATGCTGCAATGAATTCTGGGCTTCTCTTGTTTGAATTACCAGGAGATAGATAGGGGCAAATTAATGAAAAGAAGAAGATAGGAAAATACCTAAGCTACCAGTCAGTGGAGAAAAGAAGGGCTCTGCCATCAAAACCTTCCCCAGTGAAAAGACCCAGCAGGATACAGTGACAAAACGTATTCGCCACAGCACTGATAGTTAAAGAAAAGTTACTTTCATTCACTAGAAGTGGAAAAAGATATCCGAAAAAGCCCTTCTTTTTATTCCCTTAGTTCTTGTCAACAAAGTGAAGTTCTGAATGGCAAGGGGGAAAATCATCTCCCTGCATTTCCAGCCAGTGCAGCCTACCTGCCATGTTGCTGTACATGGTAGAGAAATGACCACTCCCCTGAAGAGCGATTACAACCTGAGCAATAAAATGGTGACACTGTCAGTGGAAGGCTGTATTTTGATATTGTGTTTCTTGTATTTCATTCCCTGTGTGAAGCCCAAGGAGAATTTTTAATTTTTTTTTTTTTTTTTGGGGGGGGTGTGTTCAAAGGCTGAAACAAGATACTTCAGGGTACTTGAAGAAAGTAGGAAAGGAGAACAAACTCCAATTGCCATCAGAAGACTGTGCTTCCTTTCTTTGTGCAGAATCCAGGGTGATTTCTGGGCCTGAGTCCTGTCCCTTTCCATGGCAGGCAGTAGGTATCATCCTACTATTCACTGAAATAGTAGGGCAGGGTTCTCTAGTGTGCTCCCAGTTTTATAAACTCTGGAAAGATCTTTATAGTCACATAGCTAAATGGTTATTTGGCGTGATGTAGCAAAATGTCTCAAGGAAAGAATTGTTCAGAGAATTGGAATGGTTCAGCAGCATTCCATCCTCCATACATTGCTAGCAGACCCTTATAAATATTGTTCCAGAGACTCTCAGACCACAAGCATCTGAGTCTTGGTCCTTGGTTGTGCGGAAGATCTCTATTTCTTGCATTACTGTGGAATATATGGAGTTTCTTGCAGACTAGAGAATTTTGCTGTAATCCCTAGTGTGTTTTACCACTGCCAAAACCACCAGAATGTTAGGGTGATTTGTGTTTTAAGCACTCTGCTCCCTAAAACATCTCTTCTCGTAAGCTTTGCATTGTAATACTGCATGTGACATGCTGCATTGCATTTATCTGTGTCTTGTACTAGAGAGCTTCTTCTCATCTTCTTTCATGGATAGGAGCAGAGTGGTTTAAATCAAAGCATTTGACTTTGAACCTCTCTTGAGCTGGCCTTCAGGCAAGTTCTTTCTGATCAAAGACAGAAGCATACCAGGGTCTAGGTATTAAGGCTGAATAATTGGTTCAGACTAAAATAAGAACTGTCCCAAGCCTCCACAGAAAAAGTTTTTATGAAGTTTAAAAAAAGTGTAGGTAACTTTTTGGCCCTTTATATACTTTTGCATTTTCTGAGGGAGTTCCACTGAAGAGACTGCTAATGCTGTATATGACCATGTTCATGTTAGAAATACTGGTCAAATTTATCAGTCAAAGCTTATCAGATTACTTGAGAAACAGTTAGAATTAGGGGTCCTGAAGCAGAGTGGCTTTTTGTATGGCAAAAGGTGGGATGCTGTCAGCATAGCACAATATAATTGAGGTGATTTTGAAAGATCCTGATTTCTCCTGCAGTGCAGGATTCCCCATTTCTCTGAAGAAATGCGTATAGCATGTATTTCCACAGCACATATAGCTGTGGCTTTTCTGGAGATATCACAGACTCTTCAGACTGGGGGGAGAAAACCAAACCAACAACCAGGCAATCACAAGCAATTTACCAGACGGACCAGGATGCCTGTAGCATCCCAAGCAGCCTGAGCCTGTCTGCCTCTGTTTCGGATAAATACTGAAACCGCACCTCTGTGACTACTTCTGCCTTTGCCCATCAGTAATGTGTATATAAAAAGTCTGTGCCTGGGGATCAGCTAACGGGATTATTCACAGACACAAAATGAAGCTGGCCCGATCCTGATGTCCTTTGCAGCCCTCCCTGAAGCCTGCTGTGATGGGCAAAAGCAGGATCAGGCTCCGGGTCCTCATAATTTTGGCAGCCTTTGAGGTATGTGGAGGGAATCTGGAAGGGAGGTAGCAGTGGAAATAGGCTCACAATTTTTTTGTTGTTGTTTTTCATTTTTAATGGAACAACTTTCAGTCCTAAAGGAAACCCTGGTGAAGTGGTGAGGCTTTTGTCTCTTGCTATAATGCCACTGGGCTTTGGATTGACCTGTGTGATACAGTGACACTGTGTGGTTTGAATTTTTACATACAGCTGCATAAAGCAATTCTTATGTAAATTTTGGAGGTAAATAAGCCTGCTGTTGGTCTGCTGCATGGACACATATGCTCAAACCATTAGGCTCAAAAGGAGATTAGAATTAACCCACCCGTCTCTCACTGGCTCACTCTTTCCCTCCCCACCGTGCAGCTCTTACAAGAGACTAAACCACCTTGCTATTTTAACGAATGGCAGCAGAGTTAAGGCTGACAGAAGAAGAAAATTGTTTTATCCCCCCCACTCCCCCCTTTCCACACCCACAGAGCCTCCGCTAGAAGTGGTGTAAATTTAGACGAGGCCACGAGCTGATTACCATGGCATAGCTGAGCAGGTTGGAGTTGATGCACTTCCCTCACTCCCTCAACCTTTAAATTGCACAGGACTGAGCTGAACCCCTTTGATTCCCACCGTGGCAGCAGGAAGGCTCGGAGCCTGCTGTATCAGGCCTTGTGTGTGTTTTCTTTCACTCTGGATAGCTCCATTACCTCCTCCTGTGTGGGGAAAGCTTTCAGAGCCAAAGCTAAAAAGTCCTTTCCAGGCACCTGACGCTGGGATGTACGCAGGTGCTTCTGCAGGGCTTGAATGGGCAGGGTCTCACCCAGCAGCCAACAGCAGGCAGTGGCCGCTGGCTACCATCGTATCTGGACTTGATATCTAAATGGCTTCGCTTTCTGACTGAGGAAGGCTTTTATCGCGTGTTCTTTAAATGCAAGAGAGAGGCAAAGCTTGTGCACGTGCACACGTGTGCAAAAATGCAGAGGGTGCGAGTGGGCTAAGGGGAACCTGGCCTGGGGTTGTTTGTTTATGCGAACTTTAAATAATTCATTTTTGTCCCTATTGAGCTCATCACAGCGTGACAAAAATAAACGTGTCTTCTTGGCCTATTGTTTGGAGCTGAGGATTGTCAAGCGAGAGGAAAATATTACAGTGACTGAGGGAGATACACGCAAGAGTGTGACCTTTAACTGCAGTACCTATAACCAGTCTCATCAAATTAAAGCACTGTATATTTTCCTTAATAATCTCTGATTAGGCTCGGGGTATGAGCGGACACGAACGCCCGCCATTGCTATGCAGCGGGAGGCCTGCTAAGCACCAGCCGAGCGCTTGGGAATAAGTGAGCAAAATGCTTTAATTTGATAGGGTTAGAATCCTGCAGGCTCCAGGGTGAGAAGTCACCAACAGCTCCGCTCGCGCTGAATATGCAGAAATAAAAAAGTAAATTGCTTACATCTGCTGCAGGCAGGAGGGAAAATGATCTGATTGGACAGGCCGAGGGCTCTCCATCTCTTTTGGGTTAGAAAGAGGGGTTTGGAGCATCAAAAGCTCGTAATTGGAGTAATTCTGAATTAATGGACATATACACACAGACACAAGCGTGCACACCATTTTGAAGCAGCTGGTCACAGGATGCACATGCTTAGGAATGTTTGGGGATTGCAAAAACGCCGTTAATAATGTTGTCCCTTATTCCTAATATTATTGACATTTGGATTTCATGACCTGTAAGAAGTACAGTAAGTACAAAAAGCCCTGCCCATCTGCCAGATAAAATTGCGTGCCTCAGCCTACATCTGTTTATTCACAATATAATTATTCTATCTCTCTATCTGTCTCTCTATCTCTGTTGTATATCTGTTCTTTCATGTCTGAGGGTCTTCACTGTATGCAGAATCCCAGGCTTTAGCCTTGCCATCTGATACTGTATTTAATCTATGTATTTGATCAATAAGAATCAAAGACAAGGCTCAAGGTCTTTTTGGCACAACGCGTTCAGTTTTGTGTTGGGTGTCAGAGGTTGTCTACAGTGTCACCTTGATGGTGTCACACTAATTTGTAACCTACTTTGCTTGCCCCTGTGATCGCTGTCTGCACTGGTTTTTGGGTTTTTTTTTCCTCTCTGTCTCTCTTGTTTTTTAACGGTTGTTTTTATTAGTTTGGGAGCAAGGAGGTGGGGGAGCTTAGAGGTGGGAGGCTGAAGACATTAGCTTAGAGATTTAAGGAGCACCCTTCCTGACCCTCCTCCCCCACCTCTCTGTCTTCTCTCTGTGAGTTGCTAATGCCACAGGATAAGGCTGTTACCTCTACCTGACAGGCACCATATCCCAACGGGGAAGACATTACTAAATCCAAAATGACCAAGGGAAGAAATCCTGCAAGGCAAACTTTCAAGAGTGATTTCTCAGCTTGCTGCTGACAGGGAAAGGCAGGCACACAAAACCCAGGACTGAAAGGCCAGAGTCCAGGTTTCAGTCTGCTTATGGGTAAATCCACGGAATAGGTACATCTCTACATTTCACTGCTATTTTTCTTGGAGCCAGGGTTCTTTGGATCTCGCACTGATGCACAAACTTGAACAATTTGTTCTTTTATGGGTGCCTAAGGCTGTACTGCATCATTTCAATGGCCTTTTGTCTTGTGACAAGTATTGCAATGCCTATAATGTACCAAACATTCTAAAAATCCATGTAATTAATTCCCCAACATATCTAATATAGAACTATTATCTTGAGGACAGATAAATGCAGTTTGTTATCTTTTTTCCTTTGCCTACACCTCTTCATTTTCTTTTCTGTGCTGTTATTTAACACAGAAAATAATAGCACAGTAAATGTATTATTTAACTCCCTCGTTTAGATTGTGTGTATGTGAAGGCACTGCACGAAATGAGGCTGTGTTTAGACCCAGATCCTTAGATGTAGACTGCAGGCTCCACCACAGATTTCCTGAGGTGCACTGGAAAGTCAGCCAAAATTTTCACAAATAGGTGACTGACATTAAGCATCCATTTTTGAATCCGGTTTTCAGAGGCACCAACCACCCACAATGGCTGCAACAATCAATGGAGACTGGAAGGCTTCAGAACCATGCACTTCCAGCCAGTGCACCCAATTTTTCTGCTTGTAAAAATTCATATTACAATATTATTTAATGAACTAGTGAAAACATTAGGACTTAAGAACAGCAGAAGGTCCATGTTCCCTGGGATCATGTCCCTAACAGCTAGGGTGGATGCTTAAGGACAAAGTATCTGAGAGAGAGCAAACAATAACAGCAAAAAATCCAGTTGTGTTTCTAAAAACCACAGACTCTGGGAAAGGGGGGGGGGGCGCTAAATGCATATGTTTACTGTTATGATTAAGCTGTATGTTATGATTAAGATGTATTTTGAAGTTGTGTAGAAGAAGGGACACCCTGAACGGATCCCACACACTCTTCGGACAATGCTGCTTTTTATGTCTGAGCTGGCTGTCAGCCACTGGAGGTAGAAAATGGGGTTGATTTTACAGGTTTTACTCTAGAAGCTTCTTTGGGGAAGCCGTCTGTTTCCTGGTTAAGGTTCCGCGTCTCTTGAATCGCTCTGCTCTGGTCTCTGTCGTAGAGAAACCTCTTTTGTCTGCCCGGCCATGCCTGCCACAGTCTATTGGAAGGTATTTGTCAACAATTATATGTCTATTAAGGACAAGTCAATCAGGCCATGTGCAAATAGCCAGACCTCTGGGGTCTGCCTATTGATAGGGACCTGTCAATAGCCAATCCAGTCTTTTTTCAACCAAACAAGAAATTAAGCACTCACCAAAATCATTGCTAGTCTAAGTCCCTAGGGCCCATTTTTATTCTCAGAGTATTGGTGTGTGTGTCCCCTCCGTTTTTTTTTTCTGGGCTAATATTTATTTTGAATAAACAAGAGAGACTAGAAGG
Source organism: Haliaeetus leucocephalus (assembly GCF_000737465.1). Taxonomy (NCBI): domain Eukaryota; kingdom Metazoa; phylum Chordata; class Aves; order Accipitriformes; family Accipitridae; genus Haliaeetus; species Haliaeetus leucocephalus. The sequence goes on from NW_010972775.1 coordinate 19,068,973, forward strand.
CACTTGTTAAAGCACTGTTTTAACAGTAAGAAGAATGTCTTCTCAATGTAATTAAGAATATTACCAAATGGTTGTGCTTGTAGGTGGCTGCAGTTAATCCCGATGGCAGTGAAACTATAAAGGAATTAATAACAGAAACTTTAAATTAGCCCAACTGTAATTAATATCTGCGGTATATAAATAACCACTCTTCCACCAACACAAATTTCAGACTTATTTACCTATATTAGGCTGAGGAAGGTAGTAATATTATGCAATATTTTCATGCATATTCAATTTGTAAACTCAAGAGTTGATTTTGTAATTTATATTGCAAATTACTTTGCTATTTCACACACGTGAGCAGGAGAGAGTGGGAGAGACAAGACAGTGTGCTGGAAGCGTGCTTTAAACAAAAGCCTGTAGCAAAAGCCATGACATGAAAAAGACGCTCCATAGAGCCATCTCCTTTGAACTGGCAGAACTCCAGTATCACAGAATACATTGGTGTTACACAACAAACGGCAGTATTAAATAACTTTGCACAGAGACCTGAAATGACCACAAATATTGAAAGCAGATGTAGTATTTAAAGCAGAAGTGATACCTGATCTGTCCTTTTTAGGTACATCACAGCTGGCTTTGTTAGTAATTACTGAAACAAACATTCTATCCATCAGGGTTTATTTCTCTTCATTTCTACCCTTCAGTCAGGACAAATACTGAGAGATGAGCATTTTTTCCCTAATATTCAAGCACCAAATTAATAACCGGTAAACCGATTAATATTAAAATTCAGCATTTACCCAGTAACATCCTTAAAATGCCTATTCTTTGAACTAAGGTGATGAATTTTTGCCCTGAAGAATTAGTAGAATGCAAAGATCTATTCTTTGCAGAGTACTCCATGGCCACTGGAGGATTGCTAGGTATAGCAATAGTTTTAATTTGGTTACAAACTTTCTTATATTGTGAATTAAACCTTAACCAAGGGAGAGCTTTTAACTTGACTTTTATTGCTGGCTTTTATCTTGGTCTTAGTTACTTGTTTCATTAAAAAAATGAGAATTACCTTTCCAGTTTCCCATTTTATAACCACAGAATACTTAAAGTCTTCCTGATTGCAGTTCCTTTTTTAATTCCCCACCCTCCCCCCAGACATGGACCCTTTAGAAAACAGCTTTGCTTGTTCTTTAATCTGATTTTAGCAGGTGCAGCACGTGGACGAAAGCTTTTCAGCAGATGCTTTGGGAAAATGACCATTAAAGGCAGGCGATTTATTTCACTGTAAATATGAGCTATTTTTGCTAAGGAGCCCTAAAAAAAATTCAAGCATGTCAGTACACAGGCTTAGCACGTATGCTTCCACCTTCTCTGAGCATGCTGTACCGTGTCAGTTTTCACATGTAAAATCAGCTCTCAAGAGATCATTTATGTAATAATCTAACTTCATAGGAGATGAATCTGTAACATTAAAAAGCCCCATTTAAAGCAATCTTTCATACATATATGGGCACAGACCTATGACACTTAACCTCTCAAATAAGTACCAAATAAGAGGTATTTTTCTAAAAGCTTTTAATTTTACCTCATTTTTACCTCCCTGAACTCAAAGGGACAATGACTTCATAGATAACTGGAGCAGTTCCTAAATTCACAAATTTTAAAATCACAGGAGACTATATCATCTGACATCGTACATAAGAGAGACCAAAAATCCTACCACCCGTTTCTGCCCAGCTCCTACTGAAAGGAAAGCATATGTATGTTTACAAATTATATTTTAAAAAAATATGCCCATCCTGTCGGCATTTATGTTTATCTGGTTGACGAACTACTTTAAAACATCCAGGGAAGATTTTGGGGGGCTTTTCCTTTTCAGTTTTTATTCAAGGGAGAAAGGGCAAATTTTCTATTCAAAGGGTTTAAAATGCTGCTAAAGGACTGTCTTTAAATTCCCGAAAGTTTGGGGAACGTAGCAAGAAAGATGATGGCTCTTCTGCTCTGCACTCATATTTACACAGTACAACAGCCTGCAAAGAGCATGACTCTCTAAACAGTGTGAAATGGGCTATAATACCTTACCGTAAAGGGTTGAGCTAAGGACAGAATATTTGCCTTTGAATTTTGGGAGTGCTGTTTTTTTGATGCATGTTGGTCAGCTTTAGCCGAGTTACTTGCTATGAAATAAATATATTTTCGACTATACCGTCTAAACTGCATTTTTTTTCTCTCTTTTCCTCCTTCATTAACAAGTTATTTTCTTAATTAGTATTCATGAAGAAAAAATAATGCAAGAGAAAGCCCTGTAACTTGGTGGGCTAGGACGTAATTCAGGACTGCACTGAGGGAACTCATTACTGTACAGGGGTAGCACCAACTCGTCTGTCCCTATGCTGCTCTGATGCAGCTGAACACTTGCAAAATTCAAGATTACCTGAGAAAAGAGTTTAAACATTTGATGAGGAATAGCATGTAATAACAAAGACTCAACCACTATGCGTATATTTTTCACCTCTTTTACATGAAAAAGAATGTCATTTTAATAGGCAGGAAGAGGTTATTTGGGGATGATATTGTAAAAGGAAATGGCATAGAAAAATAAATTGTGTTGCATGCAAAAATATACATAGTATAGGCACTCCAGATTTTATGCTTGATAGTTTCAACAGTGTTTTTTTCTGTGAAGCTGCTATTTGTATTAGGTGGTTTCTATTTGAAATACCTGCTTAAAACAGAATGGGGGACAAATAAACAAACAAAGAACAACCGTACTCTAAAGCGCAGAATTTCATCCCCTCCTCAGGGATGGCGAGGCAGTTGAAAGGGAAGGGCTTGTGCGTGTACCTCAAGCGATTCTCTCTTCACCGAATGGAGAAACAGACTCCGTCCAGAGAGGTTGCAAAAGGGTAACAAGTTCTTGCTGTGATTTTAAACTCTGTACGGGCAACGTCTGTCTCTCTTTTGATGAGTTAGAGAGATTCTTCTTCATGAAAAGAATTGCTACCCTCTGCCCTAAAGTTGCGGCATGCTCGGTTCTGTGTCTCGCATGACATGGCTTTCTGCTCAGCGAGGACACGCACCACATAGATTACTAGCCATGAAGTTTTCTCCTACTCTATAACCGTGTTCAGTGAACACAGGTTTGCTACAGATGCAAAATCTTAACATATGGGTGGGAAAGTGGACATAAAGTTGCCATTTGAGAAAATTAAAAAAAAAAAAGGCAACCCCAGTGTTTTGCAACAGATGACATCCTGTTACCATAGTTATAGCTTTCTATACGAGAAAAGGGTAGTGCTTTCGTGTGCCCTTACTGAAAAGCATGTACAGACAAAAATAGAGAATGCAATATATTTGCATACCGTCCAGTGCCAGTACACAGTAATACAGCTCCATGTACTGCAATACAGCTCGGAGACTACGAAATTTTTCTCATTTTACAAATCGTTAGGGCTCAGGGGTTTGCTAAAAATATTCTTTTGAAGCTCGTCTAGTCCTTCGTGAGTGTTCCAATTTATCCTCCTTTTAATGGTGTGAAACTGGGTTTTGCTAGGGCTGGGTACATGATCTCTTCTGCCCAGTGCTCAAAGAAGAAGGAAAAAGCCTCTGATGCAGATACGTAAGAAAGGAAGAAAGCAGCAGCTTCTCACCTGGTTATTTCGTGATCAAAATTCCTTGAAATGAACTTTGATCCAGTGGGTATTCTGAAGAAATATAGCTAACAAATAAACAAACCCAATGGAAACAAACAAACAAAAAATCCTTAAAGCTTTTATTCCCTCCTCAGTTTCCTTAGGCGTCTTATAATCAGCTGTGGCCTGATTCAGAAGAAACTTCTCCAGGCTTTGGACCAGGCCGCTCCATTGTACCTTCTTAGCAAGAGGGACTGACGTCTTACATGCGTGGCTTGTACAGCATGGAGCACCTGGTGCTTAACAAGTGATAAGTAATAATAATAACTGTCCACTAAACACATAAATGTTTTAAGTATCTCACATAAGTGGATAACTTGATTTCTAAATAAACTGCATTTCAGGAATATTTCATAAACATCCTGTGCTAAGTTGGTGCCTGGGGTAATATAGATTTTCATCAATATTCATCTCTATGCAGGAATTCCCCGGAGTTGCTGGGGGTTTGCAGCAAGCTGATCCTTTCATGTTAATTCCCCCCCCGCCCCAGTCGTGGTACAAACCCCGTAAAAAAAAAAAATTTAAAAAATCCACCCAAACACCAGCTTTAACGGCCTGACTCGCGAAGAAAGCGGCCGCTTTTCGGTGCCGGGAGTGGAAATCCGCCCCCGGCTGCTGCAGCCGGGGCCGGCCCCCGG
>NW_010972775.1:19073468-19082083 GCF_000737465.1 Haliaeetus leucocephalus
GGGCCCGTCCCGCGGCCTCGCCAGCGCTCTCCGCGGGGTGCTGCGCTCGGGGGCGGGCCGGGGAGCGCTCCCGGCATCTCCGGTTGCTAATAAGGTCCAGGTGGAGGGCCCCATCGCGTCCCGGAGCGCGGGCTCGGCGTCCGGGGAGCTCCCGCCTGGCGTAGGGGTCGTGGGGTTGTCACGTCGGGCGACTCGTTTGTTCTCCCGCCGAAGGAGCGCGTTGTGTCAGCGCCTGGTTCCTCATCGCTTGTTCGTGTACCTGATCGCAACCCCTTAACCCGAGGATCGAACGGTTTAAAAATCGCTGCGTGCTGATCCTGCAGCGCCTGAGAGTCCGGCTGGGGAAAGGAGGGGATGCCTGGTTCTGGGGTGCGGGTGCTGCGCGGGCACTGCCCGGGGAGCGCCCCACCGGCCCCAGGAGGCAGAGCCTGGGCGCCCGCGGGCGGGTGGGTAGCTTCCACGCGTGAGACGCTCTGAACAAAGGGGTTTGTACCGATTCTGTGGTAATGGTGACTAAGAAACATTTTCTGTGTACGTCAGCTGACTGGCTACTGGACCGATCCATCAGCGCAACCGGTTTCAGTTCGGTTCTGCAGTGGACCGGGGGATGCAGCAACAGCAAATTCAAGCGATTTTATACGTGGGTTTTCGTTTTGGCGAGCAATGCGTTGGGCGTTGGGTTTATTTTAGAGCACCCGGCTGCCCGGGGTCGTGAGTTTGACAGTCAACAATCACTGTGGCGTGGGGCCGTGCTGAGGAGGTGTCCCGCTGTCCCCAGCTGTGCGCTCTGGCAACAGCTGGAAATCCCCAGGCAGTCCCTCAAAGGTGGAGCGCTCCTCAGATTGATTCAGTGCGGAGTAGCATCACCAAAACCACTGAGAGCGCCTGTCTGGGTGAGCACGTACCACCTGGCTTGCTGACTTTATGCTCTTGCTTTGTGGTTGCAGTGAGCCAGATCTAAAGTATCTCTGTCTGGAAACTAGGGGCTAAAGCAGCTATCGAGGGTCTTGCTTCTGATTTAATGTGACACCAGGGCTGGGAAACAGTATTATCCACTGTTTTCCTGCAGCAATGAAACTGCAATCTGCTGTGATTGCTATTTAAAATACCACTGCTGAAAGTGTGGTATGTCTTACTCAAAGCTGTACTCTTGCAAGGAATGATGTTAAGGTATTTTCTCTGGGGTATAATTGATCTGTAGCTCTGTTTTCAGATGTAACAAAAACTGCACTGAGTTGCTGGAGCTTTGAATGTTGTGATTTGCACTTTAGGAGTTCGTGCTGGGAGGAAAGTGTTCCAGCTCTTTGGGTATCTTTAGGTTACCCTGCCTCACTGTACTTTTACAGTTTTTTTCTGTATAGATTTTTCCTGTGCTTCTGCTGTCTATCCTTAGTATATAGAGAGCCATTTTAAATATTTTCAGTTTTTAAAGGGAATGTTTGGTACTAAGCATTTATAAAATAAGAGCAAAGCATCTTCTGGGAATAGAAAATATAACCTAATGGACACATTTTGCTTTTTTAGTGGAAAAGTACTTTTTAATATATTAATCACGTTTTTGGCATGGATAGGAGAACAGTATGGGCTTTTTAGGGGAAAGAATTGCAGTCTTTGGGGTATTAAACTGAAGAGGTGAGGAACTGGAGCTTGCAGATTTCCACCACGGTTCTGCAATTCCCTGACTGAAAATTTATAACGAAATCTCTGCCCTCTTTCTAACAGAAATAAAGCAGTTCTGAGGCTGGCAGTCCAGCTGCCATGTGGGCATTGGAGACTGGCAGGGAATGCTGGGAAGAAAATGCAACTCTATATAAGCTTGCTGGTCTTCCTCACACGGAGACCTGCAGACCTTGGGCTGTGGCTGTCTGTTCCTCTAGGAGCAGGAATCAGATGGAATTATTCCTGTTGGAGTAACTTGAGCTGACCAGAGGTGAGGCTTTCCTAAGCTCCGGAGTTTCTCCAGAGGGAAGATGAAAGATGTGCGTTGCTTGAAAGTGGCTGGTGACTCTCAGAAGGCTTTGGCTGGACTTCACATCTGCCTGATTGTGAACCTGCCTCACCCCACATAGGCTGAATTTTTTTGATTAACAATTTAGTTTTGTTTTTTTCCTAAAGGTGAGATAAGCATAAGACGTCCTCTTGTAGTAAGCCTTTTGGTCTTGGCTGAAGGACTAAATTTTGCCTACAGTTCTGCACTAGTCAATCCCCAGGTGAGATGCAGAGAGCCCTGCTGACTTGAGTTTGCAAGAGAAAGCAGAGAGCTGAGTGAGGATTGGAGTCCTTCCAGTTCCATCAGAGTTTTGCCTGGCTAAGGACATAGGCATTTGGCTACAAATTAATTCAGTTTAGTTTTCACCCTGAGAATGCTGCAAACTCCCCAGAAAGATACTTTTTTTTTTTTTCCTCACTAACACAATCACAAAATAATACAAACTTCTCCCCACAAAGTGTTGATTGTTCTATAATGAAATCGTAAGTAATTTTGTAGTTGCTTTGGGGAAAAAGCAAAAACTGTTCTTAGCACCTGCTGTATGATATCACAAAGCTACTGCTCATAATGATTCTAATATGTGAAGGCAGTTGCATAATATCATCATATTACAGTTTGTATAAGAAAAAAAAATCACGGACAAGAGATTGCCAGTAGAAACTCTTCACGAATGCTATTTTTTTCCTCATTGCTGTTCCTCTGTCTCAAAATATCTTTGCATTTTCCTTGTCAGAGTCTGTAGGTTTCATTGGTGGAAATAACAGCCGGCAAATAATGAAGAGAGAAGGAAAAAAAAATCATGTTTAAAAAAAATGCATTTTTCTATAGAAGTTAATGTTCTATAAAGAGATGCAAAAGGAAGAGAAAAAGATACTAGATAGCACAGCTGCATTGAATTGCAAGACAGCTGGAATTTTTCAATGTAACCAGATTTTAGATGAGTTTTCTTTTCATTTCTCTATAATAAGATCTTTGTAAACCACAGTCCTAAACAAAATCTTCTTGGTGATGATGAAAATAGGCAAGAGCAGTGCTGCTTGTGCTGTGTGTGTGACAGTCAAAATATGAGGCCAGATCCTTAGCAGCTGTAAACCTGTGTCAGCAGAGCTATGCAATTTCCATTGGCTGCAAAGCTGCCTTGTTGCAGGCACTGAGGTATAAGGATTGCGGCATACGAAGGGATATTGTCTAGCGGTCAGGATGCCTTGAGTGCCCTCAGCTGAATGGATAAGAATGAAAGAAATTTCAGGCAGAGCCTCTAATAAGACTTACAGCTGAATCAGAATTTGCCCTGGAAAATCCTGGGCAGCACATACCACAGCAGCTACTCCAGTCTTGGAAGAAATCCAAGATGCCTCTGCCTCACGTTCAGACTCTCAGTCTGACCTCTCAGAGTGATAAATAGTGAGTTCACATTTCACCCTGATCCTTCCTGAACCTGCCCCCTTGCAGAGGGCTTGGCGTAGGAGGGGTCAGGGCCCTCGTGGGCATGCAAAGGTGTGATAAAAGGAGAGAAGTTCTTGTTCACTCTCTCCTCCCTCCCTCCCTCATTACATTCACACGGGTCAGCGTAGTCTGACTCTTCAGCAGACAGAAGAGCAAGAGGCATTTCCAAGCTATAGTTCCTGTTCTGCCACCTGCCTGCCATGTGGTCTTTAGCAAGTTACCTAATCTCTCTGTCAGTTTACTGATCTATAAAACACAGTATACATGCAGCTTTACAGAAGAAAAGTACAAGTCCTCTTCCTGTTATCTCATTGAAAGCCAGTGTATTCAAATATTTTGGATACCATAAAATGCAGAACTTGCCAAAAATAAAACCTCATGAATATCCATTTGAGGAGGCTTTTTAATGCACCTTAGTGGGGTAGAAAGAACTACTGGCTGTTTGCAGTTGGAAAAGTAGTCTCTTGACATTTTGTGCTATATCCTAATGACATCTTCCTTTGAGCTAGAAATCAGTGCTGTATTCGTTTTTCTGATGTGGTTACTTTAAGTTCTTGAACTGGATCAGAACCAACGCTTTTTCTTGTGGTAGCAAGGGGATGATTTAGTTAATGCTGGGATTGGGTGCCAAATCATGAGTTCCAACTTACTCGTATCAGTGGTCATCCATCACCAAACTTGGGGGAATAAGGCAGAAATATAAGCACACTGACAATTTGCCAGGGTGATTTAAGACCTGGCATTTAAGAGTTCCTGTTGTAGTTGTTCTTTTAACATGTCTCCTAATTTGCTCCCATCTTGAAGATACTCACTACTTTAAGACTTAAACAATCTTCATCTGGTAATGGAACTCAGCAGCAGAAACAGGGGACCTTATCCAAGGGTAAGGTTGCACAAGGGCAGAGAAGCCTACTTACTTTTGGGTCATCAGCAAACATAAATGTGCCTGTAATAATGCTACGTGCACTGCTCTGTTGGCTTTACCTTTCACATGGGAAGAGAAGCCAAAAAGCAATATGCATTATTGATCAGAATGTGCAGGTGAATGAAGATGGACAAGGGTAGGTCACAACTTTATTAACTCCATGTAGCCAGCGCTTGCACAGATCCAGGGCTGAGTTATCCTGTCGGGATACCCTGGATCACAAACAACAGTGATCCACAGATCCACCCACTCCTCTGAATCCTTCACCATGGGTTGTGAACATGGTACCATAAAGAGACTGTGTGTATAAAAAGACATCAAGACCTCCTTGCTGTCATAGGCACAGATGCCAGCAGCAGTATCCAAGGCTGCCTGTGTTGCGGGAGGCGGTCTCTCCTTCGCCAGCCATAAAGCAAGAGCCGTGGCTGAGCTGAAGTACTGGGACAAGAGATGTACAGTTGTCTCTCAAGAACACAGTGACAGATTAGCTGCCAGGTCTCACTTACCCTTCCCACACACAGAGAAAAGCAGAAGAACCTGCTGGTAACTCACACTGTCCCATTACTGGTTTTGGCTGCTGTCTCTACTCATGTCCTAAACATCCTTTCTGTACACTCCTGTGACAGTCATTCACCATAGTAACAAGAAAGTCAAGAAACACAAAAGCTGCAGAAAAAGCTGAACACAACCACGATGGAGCAAGTGCTATTTAAGCAGAGTGCGCTGTACTACAGTGAAGTCACGTATCTTCTTTCAACCTAGCGCTAGATTGGCTGAATAACTGAGTCTGTGAATCCTCTCACTGTTATTTAATTGCCTCTGAATAGATTGCAGCTTCCTGAGATTCATTTGCTCTTCACAATGAATCACTGAAATATTTTCACAGTCACAAATGTTCACAGCAAAACTGTTCAGAGAAGTATTTGATAGTCAGAAATCCAAGCAGTGGGGTTTTGGTTTTTTGGGTTTTTTTTCATTCTGACTAGATCCACTGATCGCATGTTACAAAAGGTTTTCTCTTGTGTTGCAAGGTAATCCCCTCTCTCACCACAGAAATGACATTAGGCTGTGCTGTTCTTAAGGCTTTTATAATAAGACTGGTATCATTAGCAACATCCTTGAAGAGCTGCAAAGAAAACCAAACATGGATATGTGGTTAGAGCACAATAGTACTTAAAATAGGAAGTTTACGTATTGAACTAAAATTTCAACATATTTACAGGTAATGGATGTGTACACATCTGTGTGCATGACCAGCACCTTTTAGACCTGAAGTACATGAAGACTGGCTTTTCTGTTTTCCAGGGTTATTCACCATATCTCCCGCTAAATATTTTTTCTTACATTATTAGGCGAACAACAGGAGTCAAGTTTTTGAGTAAGAATACATATGAGATGGCAACTGCTTTACCACAAACACCCTCCTGCGTTTGCTCAGAATTGTTAGAGCTGTTTTTTCAAGTGTTCCCACTGTTCACTATGTTCAATACAGTAGATGTAGAAAGCAAATAAAAAAGAAATGGGAGTGTTTTCATAGAAACTGTTTTGCTATATCTGCTCAGCTCTTCTCAGCACTCAGGATTTGAAAATTTCAGCTGAATTTTGAGTAAGATTTGACACAGCATCATTGCTGCCAAATAAACTTGGAGCAGGGCATCCCACCATGCAAAGACATCAATTGAAGTACTAGATTCAGAGCCTGTGTTTGCTCTTTCCAAATAACACAACATGTACAACTATGTAAGAAAAAATGCACTATTTGTATGTAAGGTAAAGGGAAATATATAGAGAAAGACCACAGCATAGCCATGCCTAATGTGGCCCAGTACCCTGTCTCCAAAGAGTGTTGATAATGACTTAGTGAAAAATAGTGACCTGTGCATGGGTGAAGCGTTTTCTTCTTGAGCCTGCCAGCAGTAACCTTGTCCTAGAAAATGTGAGGATGTGCTACTGTTGTAAAGATCCACTCTTCCTTTTTGATGCGTTTTTAAGTGAGGGAAATGCTACTCAAATACCCTTGAAAATCTTCAAGAACCGCTCTTGGAACATTTTCTATTTGATTTTTCTTTAGTTGATTCTTTCTTTCATTCTGTATCTCTCCATATAATTCTGTCTGTTGGTCCAAAAGGCTCAATATGACAGTAACAACAGACCAAGTTTCTTTCAAAATTTCTCCTTTAATTTAAGCCATTTTTTCCTAGGGAAGTATCACAAAGAAGAAAGCTATATTCCAAGCTCATTTGAAAGGGTAATAGAACTAATAGGGAATTTGTTTGTATTTATTTTTAAAGCAACCCCCTGAATAACACATTTTGTCAAAGCTAAGTGAAACATTGCAAGTGTCAAGTTTATGTCTGTACCCAGCCATGGTGTCTGAGCAGGCTTCAAGGTCTCAGTCTGCCAAAGACAGACACATACACTTAACTTTATGCACTCGAATCTTTCATTGACTTTAATGCAGACATCTTTGTGGGATCAAGGCCAGTATTTGTGCAGATACATTAGCTGTTTCTTGGTCTCTTGTGCATCTCTGTTATGCACAGCCAATTCTGCTTCTGTTGTAGTGATCTTTTTAATTGGCTACTAGGGAAGCAGAGGAAGACTATTCATAAAGAATATGGTATAAAATGGGAGAAGAAAGTGAGGGAAGAGCAAAATAAGAGAAAGGACGCCTTTCATTTTGAGGTGGAGACTGAGTCTATTTGCCTTATAGTCAGTGACAGGACAGTTCCGCAGACGCTCTCTTCTCTGAACAAAGTTGACTTGCTTCTAATCATATGCCAACAAATTCCTAATAAACATCACTTTTCCTTTACTGGTCTCCTGGCTTCTGGTAGTCACATGTTATGTCCCATAAAAACACACAGAAACAAACAAACAAAATACAAATACCAAAGCAAAAGCTATTTCCATGCAATAGATTTATCCCAGGATGTATCGATGACAGCTCCAGAGTAGACGTTTACAGCCAGTTTGAGGTGCTATCAGCATGTCAGGACTAAAAAGGCACCAAATGAACTTTGGTGTGAGGGAGAAGATGTCAGCCTAGACACAGCACACAATATGAGTGGGATAAAGAAACAATGCAAAAACCAGCAGTGGCTAACAGATGAGGTATTAGGCCTAGCAGGGAGAAGACAAGGGCTTAAATCAAAAAGACATCCTGATGAGACCGGGTGTAAGCTGAGCACACAAGCCTTTGACGAGGGATATGAGAGGTGGTTAGATGAAACACTGCAGGAATTCATCCATAGTGAGCAGTGCAGGAGTTGGAGCAACAGGACGGGAGAGGTGGATGCAAAGGGACTTTTCAGCACTGTCAAGGAAATTGGCCAAACGCTCCCTCCCGGAGGCAGTGTCATCAGGGCAGCATATGGCAAAAGTAAAAATAAAAGGAAGGAAACTAATGGAAAAAAGAGACAAGAATATTTTAAGAATCTGGAAGATAGTCCCAGAGCAAGGCAATCACACCACACATGTACTCAAAAAAATCTAGGTATTAGAGGTGGGCTTTTTTAACTGCTCCTTTTCCACAAGCTTTGTAATAAAGATCTTCCTGTAGCAAAACAAGAGATGAAGCAAGGAGTAAGCTTGGCTCTTAATGCTTAATTCTGTGTAAAAGTACCCCTCTGTGCCCAGTGATGGCCACAGCCCAGTGCACCACTTAAGCCTTGGCCTGGGGTAGGGTTCCTCCAGTGGGTGCGCAGAGGTCCTGCAGTCACGAGTCAGTCTGGGAGCTGAGTCCAGGGAAAAATCTGTTCTTCCATTCTCTTCGTAACATGGAGCAGGCAAAATGGTGCCCTGAGATGGTCCCAGGCTGCTCCCATATACACTGGGAGCTCAGGTCCCTGTAAAAAGCAGAGGGGACAAAGGAGTGACATAGGTTGAGTCCAATCCTTTGTATTACTAACCCTCCTCGAGTTCATTGGCAGTCATGAACTGAAATGGGAGTGGAGTCCAAGGGTATACCTACATGGCATCATCTATTTGTAATTATTTGGGATATGAAAAAGTACTCGGGATTTTCATGTATGGCCATAGACTTGGTGGGTTGGAGGGAAATGTGCTCCTGGTGGCAAGGAGCCAGCATCTAAAACAAACAAGGCAAAAGCAAGGATCTTAAATTCAGTATAAATATAGGGACCTGGGCAGAAGGTTTAGACACAGTGAGAGTGGCCAAGGGAAAGTCATAGAATTGTTTAGGTTGGAAAAGACCTTTAAGATCATTAAGGCCAACCATTAACCTAGCACGGC
>NW_010972775.1:19082671-19146569 GCF_000737465.1 Haliaeetus leucocephalus
ACACCCCCAGGTCTTTCTCTGCCGGGCAGCTTTCCAGCCACTCTTCCCCAAGCCTGTACCATCGCATGGAGTTGTTGTGACCTAAGTGCAGGACCCAGTACTAAGCCTTGTCGAACCTCATACAATTGGCCTCAGTCCATCGATCCAGCCTGTCCAGATCCCTCTGTAGAGCCTTCCTACCCTCAAGCAGATCAGCACTCCTGTCCAACTTCGTGTTGTCTGCAAACTTACTGAGGGTGTCCTCAATCCCCTTATCCAGATCATTGATAAAGATATTAAACAGAACTGGCCTCAATACTGAGCCCTGGGGAACACCACTTGTGACCAGCCACCAACTGGATTTAACTCCACTCTTTGGACTCAGCCATCCAGCCATTTTTTTACCCAGCAAAGAGGACACCCATCCAAGCCATGAGCAGCCAGTTTCTCCAGGAGGATGCTGTGGGAAGTGGTGTTGAAGGCTTTACTAAAGTCTAGGTAGACAACATCCACAGCATTTCCCTCATCCACTAAGCAGGTCACCTTGTCATAGAAGGACATCAGGTTAGTCAAGCAGGACCTGCCTTTCATAAACACGTGCTGACTGGGCCTGATCACCTGGTTGTCCTGTACATGCCGCGTGATGGCACTGAAGATGATCTGCTCCATAATCTTCCCTGGCACTGATGTCAGACTGACAGGCCTGTAGTTCCCCAGATCCTCCTTCCAGCCCTTCTTTTAGATGGGCATCACATTTGCTAACTTCCAGTCAGCTTGGACCTCCCTGGTTAGTCAGGACTGCTGATAAATGATTGAAAGTGACTTGGTGAGTACTTCCACCAGCTCCCTCAGTAACCTTGGGTGGATCCCATCTGGCCCCATAGACCTGTGTGTGTCGAAGTGGTGTAGCAGGTCACTAACCATTTCCCCTTGGATTATGGGGGCTTCATTCTGCTCCCCATCCCTGTCTTCCAGCTCAGGGGGCTGGGTACCCAGAGAACAACTGATCTTAGTATTAAAGCCTAAGGCAAAGAAGGCATTAAGTACCTCAGTCTTTTCCTCAGCCTTTGTCACTATGTTCCCGCCCCCGCATACAATAAAGGATGGAGATTCTCCTTAGCCCTCCTTTTGTTGCTAATGTATTTATAGAAACTTCTATTGGTTTTTACGGCAGTAGGCAGATTAAGTTCTAGTTGGGCTTTTGCCCTTCTAATTTTCTCCCTGCATAACCTCACGACATCCTTGTACTCCTCCTGAGTTGCCTGCCCCTTCTTCCAAAGGTCATAAACTCTCCTATTTTTTCCTGAGTTCCAGCCAAACTCTCTGTTCAGCCCGGATGGTCTTCTTCCCCACCAGCTCGTCTTTCGGCACATGGGGATGGCCTGCTCCCACGTCTTTTAAGATTTCCTTCTTGAAGAATGTCCAGTCTTCCAAGAGCAGGTAAATTGCCTAGTAACTGAAGTTACTTTCTAAATCCAGGGCTTAGGAACTATCCTCCTAACTCATTGGGATGCTTTTGGAAGCTTTTGCTAAGTTACAGAAGGAGTCTGTTGGACAATCTGGGCTTTCAAGCCAAATCGTTGGAGCTGGTGTAGGCCATAAGCTCATCTCCCACATACATATTTTTGTAATTTCTTCTGATGGTGTAATGTGAAAAGATTTTTATATTTAAAATATTTAAAATGTTTATCCTATTAACATGATGCAAAATAGTCAATAATTTACATATATTTACATCTAATGTTCATTTATAGGCAGACAAATATAAATTTATCATTGTGTGTGCATATGGCTGTAACATATGATTAATACACTGTCAGCATAATCTAACGGCTCAGAACCATCAGTTGTGCAAATAGTCCTTTCTAGCCATGTTTCCTACTGCTATTTAACCTTTTTCCTTCCCTTCCTCCCCCTCTTTCACAGCCTGTCTAACCCACACTTGCTTCAGTAGCCTGCCTTAAAATAGCAGGCAAGGTCTGTGCAATGGCGACTCTTATACATATTTCACAATGCCTAAAAAATTAGGGGATCTGTTCTCTGAGGCTTTTGGATATGAGAGGAACAGAAGTTAACAAAAATCTTCCTTTCTCCCAGAAATCTTCATATGCAACTAATAAAAAGGAGTCCTCCAGAGTAACGCTCTTGATTCACTGTCCAGCCTTAGCTATTAAATATCTTAACGTACCATTTCCTGGCACATCAAGAGTTCTTTTTGGTCTAGG
Source organism: Haliaeetus leucocephalus (assembly GCF_000737465.1). NCBI lineage: Eukaryota > Metazoa > Chordata > Aves > Accipitriformes > Accipitridae > Haliaeetus > Haliaeetus leucocephalus. Next base: position 19,084,876 of record NW_010972775.1, read on the forward strand.
ACTCTGTCACATCTTCCTCCTGTCTACCAGAACGAGCATGAGCCCTTGGCTTCATCACACAGCATCTGCAATGGCCAAAGCATATCGCACCATCACACATTGATCAAGTGGTGAGACCACATGGGAGCCTGACCACAGAGGAACAGCAGCTATCCCAAATAACTTTCCAGATCTCTTAGGTGGAAAGAAGCTGAACTGTCAAAGTCCAGCCCCAACTATCTGCTGTAGGAGTTCTGTTTTCAATAATCATTCCCAAGAATAGAAGATTAGGTTTGTTCATACAGCAGAGATGTCTAGCATATACATGAGTAATGTCTGTATCATTGCAGTGCTGACCCACATTTCATGATACAATATATTTTGCATGCTTTATGGCCGAATCCTGAAATTTTTATTTGACGTGAGTGATTCTTCATCCTCAGAATAGTCCTATTGACTTCATGGGACCCTCCGGACTTCCCATGAAAGCGACGTTTATAGTCTCACTCATGTTTCTCCTTTATGGCCCAAAGCACCAAGCTGACCTTCAAGGAGGTTCTGTACTGTTGTGAGCAAAGCGGTTGCTTTTTCTCTGTTTTTCTCTCATGATACTTGCTTCTCTCCCAGCAGCTCTCTGAAGTGGACGAGGCAACACTTATGGTATGCACTAAACACTTCCAGACTGCCTTGATCAGGGACAGACACCTGTCTTATTTCACACGTTCTGCTTCCTGAAACCCCTGCTTGGATTTATACCCCGGGAAATTGCTACATTTATGGAGGCTTAATTTCCCTCCCTTTTTGGAGCCCTATTCCTGTGTTTTGTCCAGTGCATGAGAACTGAAATAATACTGTAGTGTGTTTCTGCCAGCCACTGTTTTGTTGGTGACCATGTAACAAACCCACCACCAGCAAATGCCCGGGCCGTGCTTCAGTTCATTCCTGTTAATGAACTACTTGCATATTGCCATGCTGAAAGCCATGTACCTATCTAGATCTGACCCTTCCATCTAAGGAATTAAAATAGTAAACTGAGAACTGGTAATAAGCTTTCTGAGGGATGCCAGCTTTCCTTCTTCTCATTTCACTTCCTATATTCATTTCTTGGCACTCTCAGTATGACTTTGTCTTTTCAATCCCTGGATAGTTTTGTTCCACTGACATGTCAAATGATTAGACTTCTTTCCTCCACAAAAATTCTGACCTGTCATTAAAAAAAAAAAGAAAACTAAATGTTTCAAGTTTTCAGCAGAAAAGTATTTGATGAAAATAATTTTTTTCTGTGAAACACACTGTTCACAAAACTTTCCTTTATTTGAAAAATCAGTTTTCCATCAAAAACATTTTCATCAGAGAGTTTTTCTTCCAGCCTTTTATTCAGTATGCAGTCCTGCTAACAGTTACTGAGGTACAACATCTGTTGACTTCAGTCAAAGTTGCACCCCAGTAATTGAAAGCAGAATTCAGTCTGTTCTTTGTAAGGTGTTTTGAATGGACAAAATCTTGCATTGACTGAAGTGTTAGTCTTAGCAGTGAAGTGATCCTCTAATTTAATCCTCCACTCTATTCACGTCTGAGATGATACAAAATATTTAATAAACTGCAGCTTAATGGTAAGGGTGAGTTACTCATCAGTGTATTTCTCAGCCAAAATTGTTGAGTAAACTACTCTTAATAGTAGGTTTATGTTACCATTTACATTACGGGGTAAAAACTAAATTGGAGGTTTTAGGTATTATATGTTACTTACATAATAGACCACATAAGTAAGTTTATTTTCTCAGCTTCCTCAAATTTCATGTTGAATATTGCTTGATTTTACATATTACTGGTAAATTATGAATGCTGGTTTTGTCTTTTATATACTTCATGTATCCATGCAAACAGATTTTGCATCCAGTGTGTAGTTACCTGTGATATGAAGAAGAATCTCCCCAAACCTATAATTCTGTGGGGGCTCTGGTACAGCTTCATTTAGGTCCCAGACATACGTGACATTTTGTCATTCCTGGACTCAAACTTGCCCTTCATCCATCTCGTACCACACATAACAAGCTATTCTTTTACATTTTTATGTAGTTTCTTCCCCACCAGCATGGGTTAAGTATCTATAACATACAATGAATTTTTAAAACTTGAGTACTCTTAATGTTAATATATTATATATGCATATACTGTTCAATTATACATTTAAATTTAAATGACACTTTTATTTGTGTGCTAGTGACTTTATCCTTTCTTGTGGTTCTTTTAGTCTTAAATAGTTTTGTGCTTGTTTCAGTAATTTGCTGATCAATAGAGTTTCAGCTCCAACTCTGATTTTTTTGCTACTAAGAAACTTCATATTTAAAATGTTAATCTATATTTAAAAGGTAAGCTTTATGAATGTACTTCCTCTGAGAAAAGCATAACTCAGAAACAAATTGATAAGTTGCCTGCACTATCTTTGCAACCAGCACCTGGTATACCGAATGTCTGCAAGTCAAAAAAACCCACTGAAATACTTTTTGCAGAATAATTCATTAAAGTTGGGATAGAGTGGAAAAATTAATTTCTATACCCATTTTTATGAAATTAAATACTTTTGGTTCCTGGTTTTGAAAATTTTGGCTTGAATAGAAAAGGTCTCAAAGAACTGCGAATCTGTTAAATGTTTAAATTACTTCTGTTTAAGTGAAACTATTTTATTTTGAAGTGACAAAGATCTTATGCCTGTTAGAAGCATTTAAATAAAAGCAAAGTTGTGGTCTCATTACATGCCAAAAATATTTAGGTACAATCTTTAAGCATACAAGTAGACCCAAATTAATAGTGTTATTCAGGGGAATTCAGTTTTATAAGCATCTGAAACATGAAGCCTTTGTGTTTTGTACTTAGATTTTTGCCAACAGCGGTTTTGTACTAGTCCAATGAGAGACCTCACCGTTAATGACATTTTAAAAAAGCAAACAAAATACTTATTATCTAATTCATTATAAATTTTAATCACCAGCTGTAATAGCATAGATTTTCACAGGCATTTTTAAAAGTCTTGACCTGTTTTAAATCAGTGATGAAAAATATTCATATCATTCTAATGATCTTTGTTTTAAATTCTACCTTCTAGATATCAAGTTATTTCTATAAGCAGTTGCTTTCCAAAATCTCTGTAATACAATTCTACTGGACCCCAATGTGTTACCCCAGCAATTATTTGGTCTTCTAAAATTTTGCATCAATAGGCCAACACAAAAGTCTAATATGCAGAATTCATGTTGTGGTGTTAAATGCTGGTAGAAAAAAATGTAGGTGGTACGATAGCACAGAACAATTCACTGAACCATTTCAAGCTGATTAAAATGTGTTGATCAATCATTCTAAATAATGGAGGAGGAACAAAACTGAATATTGCGAGAAATGAGGATGGGTTATGATTTTTTAGCAAGAAAAGCTTCCCTGGCTTAACGTGAAAATATAATGTGCTAACAGAGTCTTAAAATCAATATACCATGAATTAGCAGTCAGCAGAGAACAACCAGATGACAAGGGGAATATGATTAATTTCTTAGAATGACTAAGAACTTGGGCAGCTTGTTGAGCAGAATATTTGGAGACTGTGAATAGAGTTAAAAGAAATTCCTTTAATTTGATCTGGAAGTGTGTTTATGACAGACATAAAGCACTTGAATTCTACTGAGGATTTCCTCTTGTGCTGCAGTCTTCCTGACTCTGCTCTTTACAGCTGTTCCTTAAGTACTAACTACTGAGCCAGACAAGCTAGTCCTCTTACACCTTAATGCATGAAAATGAAGTTTCCAGCTCTAGCTGAGTAATTAGATAACCCAACACTGATGACATAATGATAATGAGGTGAAGAGGAAAGCATCCCTAAATAATCAGATCCTTTTTCAGGCATTTAAAGGAAAATGCATTTTGATGTTTTTCAAAAGACACTCATCCGCCTTATTCTACCTCTCCTTTCTTTCAATTCAGCTTAACAATTACAGTTTGTTCATCAGAAGAACGACATCCATAGGTGTTCTGGATGCAAACGAATGTGGATTGCCTTAATATGGGAAGTGACAGCCCCTGGCATTTGTCTGAATATTAATGCTGATCTGGATGGTGAAATCATTATGGCTGGTGGTTTTGGTTACTAAGTTTAAAATGTCAGAAGCCTGAGTTTAAGTTTTCATGCCAGCAACAAATGTTTTTGTGATTTTTTTAATGCTTAAGTTTCAATTTCAATTCAGATTTCCACTTTTTTTTTTTCTTATTTTTTGAGCTTTTGGACTGTCCAGGAACTTTTATTTTTGGTGGCTTGAGAGAAATCTGAAACCCACTTTGAACTGGGGGCAAAAATCCCATTGTCTGTAGTTGCTGCTAGCACCTTTTCTTTTTGTGCAATCAGCCTGTCTGTCTCTTTTTCTCATATGATCATACAGGACGACCTTTTCAGAGGAGCTCACGGCCAGTTTTTTGAGTACTCCCAGCCTGGGCCAGATTTTCAGAGCTGCATCCTGCAGTTCCCACTGTTGTGTTTACAGGCAAACGTTCAACAAAGCCCTCAAGCTGTTGAGTTCTTCTGAAAACCTGGACACATATTTCTGTGTTGGCTTCGGAAATAAAAACTGGGTGCTAGTGCTCTGTGGTTGAGCTCTTCTGCTATTTCTGACCTTGCAGGACATGTCTGAAAGTTCTGGTGGTGCACGCATCAGGACTGCAAGCTTAGAGGTCTGGATGTCTGGACAGTCTCATCTGGCATTGAAGTGGGTCTTGGAGGACACTAAAAGACTTTAGCATGTGACTGGCCCTAGTCAATGAAAGGCGTGCTCTTGCATCCCATGAAGTTACAGCCATGCAGCCAGGCCAAATGTAGGCGCAAAGCCGGTCTGTTAAACTCTAGATCTTAAGTGCCTCTCTCCTAATTTTCTAAGGCATGTATTTTCTTCTTTAGCAAAGCGCCACCTGTTAGTGACCTCCTGGCTCTGCAAGTGCAGTGGTGGCCCTTGCTGTAGTATACCTCACCGAGCCCTGCAATGAAAAAGAAGGTCTGAAGGTCAGATTTAAAGAGAGGGATGAACTTGAGCTCAGAGGGAAGCACTCCTGATGGAGCAGAGGAGAATGAACGGCTCCTTGTGCAGAGTCTTGAGAGACACCCATGCTTGGCAGCAGAAGGGAGTACAAGGTGAAGCAATCTGCTGAGAACAAGGAGGGAAATTCCAGATGTCCATCGCAGATTAATAACTCAGTAACCTCAGTTGGAAGCCTGGTAGGTACAACCACAGTAGCAGAAATCTCTCTGGCACATGCACTGTGCTTTTGAGCATTAGCCTCTCATTCCTCAGCCTTCCCACGCAGAGCCTCCTGCCTTATGAACTGGACCTGAGTTGCCGTGCTTGGTGTGAGATCCAGTACAGGGAGGTGCCAATTACTGCTGTGGAGCCACAAACCCTCCCACATCAACACTGCTTCAACCCTGCTGGTTTTGCTGCGAGTGGTAGCAGGTCCCCAAACTGTAAATCCTCTAAGGCAGGGCCCGTGGGTGGCTGCACACATGAAAAATATCAGTATGCTTTCGGGATAACATATTCAAAAGCACCTAAGTGACTTAGAAGCTTAAGTCCCCAGCAATTTCCACTTCTGTGCAGTCTCTAAATTGCTTTGACTTTCAGAAAGACTAGGGCTATTCAGATGTTTATTCACTTCTAAGAACATTCCCACTGGTGTTTAACAAATAACAGTATATTCCCTCTTTGGGGGACTACAGTGGGTTAACAGCCCAGTCCTCTTGAATAATGTGGAGGAGAACTGAAGTCCTGTCTCCTGCTCATATCATTTATTTTGGTAGAAAATGTGCAGGTTTTTTTCAGGACTTCTGAAGTTCCTTGTTCAGGTGCTTGTTCCCCATTTTAATTCTGTTTTTTTTCCTCCCCTTTCTAACACTTCAGACTTTTAATTTGGTTCGGGAGGGGGAGAGGGGAATGGCTGTTTCTTTCCCATTTATTGTGGCAGAGAATGGGGGATGGAGGCCAGCTTTCTTGGACTCTTATATTCAAAATACCTATAAATAATTAGTTACAGGGACCTAGCTTCCCCCTCCTTTTAAGGCCTAATTTAAGTTCTTTATCAAAATGATTTAAAATGCCTTTCTCAGTAGGAAACTATATTTCAGACCTTTATTTATTGGACTTCTCAAAAAGTGTGTTTTTAATGCACATCCTGACTTTCTGCCAAAACTGTCCACTGTAACATTGGGACTGGAGCAGCTCTTTGTATAGGGAGTTATATTTATTAGATTTTTACGTATTGATACAGAGCAATTCATCTAAATAAATCATACACAGAATTGGCACATAAATCTCCCAGTCTTCACTGCTCACTGTACTATATTACTATCCTGACAACCTTCCCTCAACTACGGAAAAACTTTCCTCTTGGTGTACTTTTTTCTAGTCCTCTTAAAGCATCAATAATTTTCCTGGGCTGAATAGCTTGTTTGTTGTTGTGAGCTGTAGGAATTTGGGCTGTGGATTTTGCTTTATTATCTAGGGACAGGAAAAGCTTACTGCATTTTTAAGTAGAGCAAACAACCTCGAACTCTGCAAAATGTGTGAGGGTCGTAAAGTAGTAAAGCAAAGGCAGATTTCATGGTAGATGGTAGAATATCTGAATATTTTAGCATTATGAGTCCATTATGGCACTGAGAGAAGATTACTTCCTTCTGGTTTAAAAAGTACGTTTCTTGTGCTGGATGGCTAGTTTGAGGAGTACAGTTTGCTTCAGCAGTTTCAGGACTCGCAGACTAAGTGTGTGTGGAGATCTGATCCATCCATTCTGGGACACCATCTGTCCCCCTCCCAAATTGTTTCCTGCTTTCTGAGCAAAAGTTGCATGAGGCAGTCTGGGCCTAATTACTTTAAGCAAATACAAAACTATAAACCAGGTCGTGCACGGGTATGATTCAGTGTAACCTCTGGCAATTTACAGCAGCAAAAGCTCTGCCTGGCTGTATTTTGAATACCTCTCGTTACAAATCCCAGGGTTCTCTAAAAACTGAAGTTCAGTCTTTCCCAGGGATGGTTTAAGAGCTGTGGCTTTCCAAAGGGATTTTGTAGTACTGGGGACCATCACTCCAGAAGGCTCTGGTGTTTCTGACGAAAGGGCTCTGACATCCAGGCAGTACTCTTGAAAGTTCAGAGTTTGGAAAGTGGGAGCTCTGTAAGAAATCATTACAATGAAAGGTAGAACAGATTCTAGCAAGTGTTCAATCACTCAGCATGGTGCCACTTAGAGGCAGAAGACCTTAAAACAACCAGCAAGATGTCTGCAGAAGAAACCTCTGCTGCCAGCTCTTGGCACTCTGTATCCTGTCATTTGATGCTTTTCATCTTGGGTAAGTTCGCAAGATGGGTTGCAGTAAAGGCTGGGTCAGCGATCAGAGCCTGGGCACTGCTGATGAGGCTCGGTTCAGATGTTGTGTGGGAAAGGGCTTGCTTGTGCAGTGCACTGAATAAAGTCAGGCCTCAGGAAACACTGGGGGCTAATACCTTGCATTGAACCCCGCTGCATAACCAACCGCTTCTCATGTGGTTTTGGCTGTAAAGTAGGTGCGGGTGCAGATGGGCCTGTTCAGCTCTTCCAGTCTCCTTCAGAGGAACAAGTTTTAGAAGCCAGGACCTGCAGGCAATTCCACCCACGTTGCTCAGTAAGGCACTGGCCACAGCCATGGGGGTACTCGGGTCCCACCTCCTGCAGGACAGCAACCGTGGAAGGTGAGTGGGCCAGTCATGACAGCAGGAATGAAATGACCAGCAGGACATCTCTTTATAGTGTTCCCTGCGGTCTTGTGAAGTTCAAAATGCCTCCAAGCTAAACATTTTCTTCCTGTAGTTGAACTATTTGAGTTAGCAATGCCAACAGCCCTATGTTTAGAGGATCAGTTCAGAGGTCTTACAGGGCAACAACTCCTACCCAAACACTTTCTCTGATATGTGAAATGGGGTTGGTCCTTTCTTTTAACAATGTGAGGGCCACCGCTATCCTTTTATTCAATAGAAGAAAATAGAAGATATCCAATTAAATGCTAAGATAATTCTTCTGATTGAAAAACCAATATCTTACATAAGGATGCTTAATTTAGAAATAGGGAAACTGAGGCACAAAGGTGCAGTGACCTGCAGGATGCCAGCATTCACCTCTGACTGGTGTCCAGCTGTCACCATCTCTGAGATCTGTCATTGGGAGCATATTTGGGGAAGAAGACAAACAAGGAGACCCTCCTCTTGCAAAAACCCCTTCTTACAATGCCCTCCTAGTACAAACTATTCCTATGGGTGAAGAGGATACTGCAGCCCTGCTCACTGTCAAAGTGTCTCATGTCATATCAGCAGTTCATGGTTTTATGGGTAACTCTGTCAGGCCTTCCTCTGGCCAGCACCGTTTCTAAAAGAGTGATAGGATTAATTTGGAAGTTAAGCTGTAAGTGCACTTGAACAAGGAGAATATAACTCTATTTATTACTCTTTGTGTTAAGTAGTTTTATTCCTAAAGGGAATTGCTAAAGAGCAATATGTACCACTGGTAATTTAATTGAATGATGACTCTGACATTTTTCCTATTAAACATTCAAATATATTGTTTACATTCTACCTTAAAAAAAAAAAATCATAAAATGGCAGAATTCTTTTAACATGCATGTAAACTTGCATCAGGAGAACAAATTTGTTTGGATGGTAAACAAAAATTCTGGGTTTGTTTTGATTTTTTTTTTACTTGAAATATATGTGAATGTCATAAAATATTTCCATGTACTTTCAAGAATAATTGAAGCATATGTACTCAAAGTGTAATACTTTTCATAATGGCTTCAGACTAAATTATCCATTATATGGGACTAACACATAAAAGCCTTCCTCTACATCAAGTGATAGATCAAAGGGAGGAACGATGGCTTGTCCACATGGATAAACCACACCTCTCAAATTCTGAGAACAAGGATATGCAGTCTGCATTTTAACTACATCTCCATGACATGAAACAGTATTCCTGTGTCTCCTACTGTGGGAGAGTCAGGTAGTCCTGGCTACAAAGATTTCCTTTTACATTTTTCCCCTCTTTTTTTTGTTCTATCATACAGATGACATTTCAAGTCACTAGTCCCGGGTGAGTCTAATTTGAAAACTAAACTTCACTCAGTTCCTCCCAGGGTGGTGGGGGAACCTGCCGGGGGGAAGTGTGATCCTCAGTCATTTTGCGGTAAATCTGTGAACGCAAACCCCAGTCCTGCAGCCTGGGAGATGGATGCTGGTGGAGATGTGCTCCTGCACAAAGCCCAAGCAGCTTCAGCGGGCACACCACGAGGACTGTGGGTGCCCATCTTTCTGTAAGTGGTTGGAGCACAGGGTTGTACATCAGACCATCTCCTCTCTACTGGCTGGTTTGTTGAACTCGGATGAATTGAAAACTTTCTGTGCTTCATTTTCCTATCTGCAAAATTAATCTGGTAATATTTCCACCCTTGTAGGGATTCTTTAATTACTTTGTCTACTTAAAACCCTGTGCTGTGCTGCAAGGGAGACAAATGCTGAGCATTATTGCTGGTAAGCACTAATGGATCACTCTGAGATAGGGATCCAACAGTCTCAGCTTGTGGAGTGTTTTCTTGTGAGTTTTTCTCACTGCCTCTTTATTAGTAATAAGAAATGCAAACTTACTGGTTTAGTGGCATAATTAAAGATGTTTGTATTTGAAATTTGACTGCAGTAGAAGATTGAAGATGTATAGTTTCATTTAAGCGCATGCCTAGATCTAGTGTCCCAACCAGTAGGTTGGATGTTAGCCCAATTATTCCCATTAGCATCCGGTTTCTGAGCATTTGTGTACTACCATGTTCAGAGAATAAAGTTCCTTAAAAGAACCTACCCTCACTGAAATGTAAACGTACTTTTTATTACTGTCATGGCTGCTAAAAATGTGAAGTGCACTGGGGAAGTGTTGAGTTGAGGCACCAGAAGAAGAGGCTGTGATCATCGAAAGGCTGAAACTTCTCCTCTGATCATTTCTGACAGCTCAGAGTGGTTCTTCCACAATTGGAACCACTTGTGCTGTTTATTAATATAATGAAACTTATCCTCCAGCAAAAACAGAACCAAAGGTTGACACAAGAGTGGAGGGAGAGGCTGAAACCTGATCTGGTTAGGGATCTCCTAAAGATGATGGAAGACTAATAAAATCCAGTCTGCTTCCTACCTCCATTACAACTCCCACTCCCAGTCTGTCTTCACAAGCTAAAGTGGAATAATGGCTCCTTCCAGAGCCAAGCCAAAGCCCCCATTCTGCTTAAGTACCAACATAGCTGAACAGCGTCTAACGGTCTTTGGCACCAGGGCCTGCTTTGGTACCTTCCCTAATCTGTGAAATTCTTTCTTTTGATTCCAGTGGGTGCTATATGAGGCCTCTAAAATGCCTCTTATTTCTTCAGGAGTAGACTATTTTTTGGTGTTTTGTTTGGGTTTTTTTTAATCATTTTGGGGGGTTAAAAAAACGTTTCCACAGTACTTCAGAAAAGCTCAGTGTTTGGTACATCTTCGTCATGGAGATAAACATAAGAACAGAAAAACATTGATTTTTTCCATTGGCAATGGATTAGAGAAATAGTCAAAACTCTGCATTTAATAGGACTGCTGAACACCAGGAGGGTGATCATGAGATGTGGAGTGAAAAAAATACCCTAATGATATAAAAAAAAAAAGAAAAAAAAACAGCTGAGGTCTTCAGATTTTCAAGAAGTAGGTAGGAAAGCAGCTAAACAGAACTGTAAGGGTAAGCAGGGCAAAATGTCAGAGTTGATTTAACTCATTACATTTAAGTGGAAAATAAGGGATGAAAGTTTAGTTTAAGAAAAATTAAGGAAATACCCAAGAATGAGTTTACAAAGTGCAATATTTTCTCTCAAAGCCATAGGGTTAGCAGGTTGGTATCCAGCATCTGTGACTGATTAGGGGCATTTGAGATGGCAGGTGGCTTTAGGAAATGGAAACCTTACAGGGCTTTACAAATACTTGCTGTAGTTAGGCAAAGTTATTTGATTTATTCTCACTGGTTCTCATTCTATAGCCTGGTTTAAAATCTATCAACTTGTCTTAATCCATGTTAATATTTTCTTATAGACACAGTGTTGTGAAAAGTCTCCAATCAGATTCACTAGAGTTGCCCTGGAGAATAATAGAGTTACTGGGTTTACACTACCGAGGGCCGTGTTAAGGTGAAGAACATAAATCATGGCATTTAAAAATGCCAGCCAAATCTTTTAGACAGTAATGAGATCAAGAACCAGATCTGATCATATTTGCTCCTGACAATTTTAGGGACCTATAATTCTGCATACTTCCACTATGTGTGGTCATGTTGAAATCGTATGTCTGTATTAAGAAGCCAAACCCCCAAAAAACCTACTAAGCAGGCTTAAAGGGTGCAGCAGGGTTGATACACACCACTGCTATGCACAGTGTCACACAGACGGAGAATGAGCAGGGAAAGGCAAACTTGCATCTGTTCTTTGCTCTGATCAGCAGGCCATGAGTTCCTCTGAGGCTGTGCAAGATGCAGGACCACAGAAGAGCTTACGGTACTCCTCTTTTGGTTTGGATGGGAACCAAAACTTATCTCTGGGAAGAAATATTTGGAAGAGAGTCTCAAGACAGGAAAGTAAACCCTATGGGAAATGGCTGGAGCTGCTTCGCAAATCAAGCCAATATACAACTGGCTCCTTAAAAATGATAACAATAGGTAAAATAGAATTTGCAGCGGTGAATAGTACAACTACAAGATGATTCAGGGCAGGTGGAGTTAAAAATCTCAATTAGCTTTCCCAGATAGCATTCCTGGGGAATAACTCAAGGAGCAAATACTGCAGAAGCCCCAGCACACGTTCGTTATTACTGGAGAAGAAAAATCAGCATTTGGCCAAACCTTTCCATTATCTGATATTGTAAAACCAGTCCTGCAGTGCTGTCTGAGTTGTTCTAACCTTGGCACTTGTCCAGGTCCATTTCCAGCTATGGACTGTGTGTGTGTGTGTGTGTGTGTGTGTGTGTTCTCCAGATTTATTTTAAATCGCCCTTCCTGAAGCTGTTCGGCATTCTGATTTATAGGATTTTACTAAGCTTCTCATAGCCTTTTCTTTTCTTTACTAAGTATGTTTTACTACTTTGTATTTTTTTTCCTAAAGAAATAGATTTCATTGGACAGGGATTCACACATAGCTGCATAATGTTTGTCTTATGGATTTTGTATTAAACCACTTTAACACTTCTGTAGACCTGAGGAACTCGGCAAATACTGTGAGTGAAATGCCCTGAGCTTCATCTTGCATGCTTTGAACTAAGCACGGTGAACTTTGCCTAGTTACCGAGCTGACACGTGAACAATCCATTTGCAATTCAGAGAGACAGAGAGAGGGCCTGATCCTGCTCTTACCAAAGCCAAAGGAAATCCTGCTGCTGACTGCAGCAAGACCAGCAGCAAAATCGTAATGAGTGTTTAAGATGATATTTCACAAGTACAGTAATGTGACAATCATGATGAAGTGGTGGTTTTTCCAGAGGCAGTGTCTGAATTAATAGGGTTTTTCCAGCTAGCTCTTCTTGAAATGGGTTGCAAGAGGTAAAATAAATAAAGAAAAAGTCTCAAGGATACTTTCCTGTTGTCAGGATTTTTATTCATTTAATAAATAGCTGTTACATTTTGAAGTCCTTTTTTTTTTTCATCATTGTCATCTTCTCCTTTTTTATTGTAGCATGAGTAATCTAATTTTTCTGCATAGCATGTTGCAGTTTGATAGACAGGTCTCTGAGGGATGCCTTATGTGTCAGCATCAGTGAAAATGACTTCTGAGGTTGGCTCACACCCCCGCGCGAGCGTGGAATCCAAATCACCCCAGAGTTACGCATTCGCTTGCCCCACGCCTCACTGCTGGATAATGTATTCATTTGCCTCTGGCGAAAAAAAAGTGAGATCCTCCATCGCATACTGATGTCATGTGGAAGAAGCCATAATTGGGACTGGTCACATGTTAAAGGAACTGGAAGCTGCTTTTTCCCATCTGTGTAGATAAAGTTCTTGTCTCTCGATCTGTACCTATAGAAGTCATGTACTCCGAGTACACACAAGGTTTGGAGACCTAGCAATTCAGACACATATTTCACAAAAAAAAAAAGGAAATGCAAATAGGCTGGAGGCTCCCAGGTCTGTCTCTTTTCCAGAATCCGATCGTAGTGGCAGGAGATTTTTATTTGGCTCCATCACTACTTTGGTTCATCAGTAATAATGACTTGTGCAATTGCATTCCCCACTTTAATCAAGGACAGAGAGTTCAAATCCACAGTTCTAGCAAGAAAGCATTCACAAATCAGCTGCTGATTTTCCATTTCACAGGCAGACACACAGGGAAAGAGATTTTTTTGCTTCAGGTGCATATAAAGCTTTACAGCTTGGCTTCCAAGAGGAGTCTTTGGGACTGAGCCTCCCAAGTTTCATGCCTCATTCCCTCCTCCCAGCAATACACCTTAAATAATTTGGGTCCCAACTATTTCAAATTCTCATGTGAAGCCCACTGAACAGACAGGAAGATTTCCAGTGATTCATCTGTTTCCAGTTACGCCCCTAAGAGCACTCCTGCCCTTTCTTCCTGCCTGTCATAGCTGGAGAATTTACTAGGTCTGCTGGGTCTAGCTGAGGGCTCTGAATGGTCTGCCACTGATTTCTGTGGACTTATTGCTGTGGATCATTCCTGGATGATTCCTGGATGTGATCCTGTGGATCACACAGGATCTGATTCCTGTGGATCATTGCTCTTTAACTCAGTTTCCCCTGTTTGTAAATAACACCTTTAATAAGGGCACGGTCTCTCCAGGGTATGGAAGAGATGCTGAGCACCTGAGATGAATGCTGCTACCTGATAATACTCTAATTGCTGGCAATGACACTAGAGCTGAATCTGCAGGTAATGAAATAAGGCTGTAATTTCTGATTTCAGTGTAGTCCCACTTCCAGGTAGGGCAATGGAGCTGGGTTTGGAACAAACCCACCACATTCAGTCTTCTTAACCTTCAGTCTGGATAGCTGCAAAGATGAGCAGAAGAATTTTATGCCTAACATTTTAACTTGGCTTGATATGCTTCACAGTAGCATGTAAATAAACTGCCTTATTTGGAGCACTCTATTCCTGACATATAACCCATTTCTCATTTAGCAGATTTAATTTTGCAGGCTATGTGCATTTTTTCCATGACAATGGAGATGCGAGCAGACATGTCTTTATCATAGAAAACCACCAACAGCAGAGATTTTTTTGAGTCCATCATTGCTGCTCTTTCAGAGTAGGAGCCCAAGACAATTCTAGTGTGGGGTTAGCCATATTATGACATTAGGCATAGTTTTACTAGCAAACTTTATAACTTTTAATAGCTGCTGTATTTCCTGGCAACTCTCAAGTAATAATGTCAGTGGATATCAAATCTTAAGTACATAAGACTTAATTATGATCTTGCAGAACACAGAGGCTGCTCAAATCCAGTCCAGACTGTGAACTCACAATCTACTATTTACTTAAAGTATATAGAAAGTACTTGACCTCTTCTCAGTGGCATCCATGTGGAAACACTCGACAATAGAGGCCTTCCTTGGTTTTCTTAGGAGTCATGTTTCGACATTTTTATCTCCTCTAATTAAGGTCAACGGTCATATACTCCCACTTCTCTCCTCACCTCACTCTTCCACCAAAATTGCACTTACCCAGCTCCAGTTACCCTGTATGAAACATACTGGGCCCAATATGTGCATATGCAATTCTGGGGGGGGGGGCAGAGTCATGGAGATTTGGGGCTTTGCTGAACCAAATACAGTGTCTAAGCTTTTGTGTTTATGTGCTCCTATACCACAATGAGCAGCAGAGTCTAATAGTCAGAAGAAAACAGGAGGTGGGGGGTAGGATTGCTGCAAATGTAATTCCACTACAAGAATATTTCCTAACCCACAGTGCGTGTTCCCACCCAGTGGGGAAGGTGTGAGAGATTTCTGAAGGAGGACGGTGGAGAGCGAATCTCATGTCCCTTTGCAACACTGTAAGTGCTAATTGCAGGTGGGAAAGAAGGGTGTAACTGGTAGACGTCTAGGAGAAAGCCTGGGGAATACGGCACAAGGACTCATTTTGTCGTTGTCGAAGAAACCCATGAGCGCTTCACATCCCAGTATCCCTGGAAAGATTCACTTCGACACTGCTGTGCTTTGACTCAAGCCCTGGCTGCAGCTTCATGAAAACCCTCATTGCACTCAGTGGGGCACCTCCGAGGAATGCTAATGCCCCAGCCTGTCAGGATGGCATAGGACACCTCCTAGCCCACCTTCAAGGCTGAAAGAATACATCCCACTGAATAAAGGGCATGTGGGGACTAGATTTATCATTAGAAAGCCCCGGTGGCTTTTCGGAGCAGTATACATCCTGCTTAGTAATTATCTCTTTTCTACTAAAAAGATTATTCCTTTTTATTATTATTTATTATTGTTGAGTAGGTAGCAGCTATGAATTGTTAACAGTGAAAGACAGATGTTTGTGAAATAAAATTCTGTGTTGGTAGAAGTCACCTTAAATATGTAAAACCAAAATTGGTCCAGACAGCTGCACACCTCAGTATTTATCTAGGCTTGTAACCGATGCATTGCACTCTTTCCCTTTAGACTGACTCGTTCTCATTTCTCACACATAGCAGAATATAATTTCCAGAAAAGAGCAAATGCTGTATTTTTTGTTATTATTAAAAAAAAAAACCAAAACCAAACCCAGAACAAAACTAACGGAGTTGTGCCCTATATGAGATTGTCTTGACCCCTTTGCAAAGGCAGGTCTGCAAGCCACATCCTCAGCACCTCCATCAGCACATGCTTCCAGCCTAACTCCTTTACTTGTGCTGAGCTCAGCCATGGGTGCAGGATCAGGGCACCTGTTTTCTGTAGAGAATAACAGCCCCAAAACATGATTTCCCCCCCACCCCATGCTGGTTTTGTAAGTAGCTGGAAATGTCTGTTTGCTTCTAAGGGCGGAGCGGGGCAGCCTGTGCCGCCGTGCAGCCGGCACCGCACTGTGGGTTCCTCACCCCAGCGGCATGGGGACGGCGTCAGTAGTTTCCTGGCGCCGGAGAGACGTGTCGGAGTGATCTGACAACCTGGAGAGATGGATTTGTCATGTGAAAGTAGAAATTTATTAGCTCCCAAAATGTTCTCTTTTTGGTGGCAGGGCAGCTAGTGCCGCCAAGGTGAAGGCACGTGATGGGCCAACATGGCCCCGCAAAAGGTTTTGTGTTGTCACTTATTGGAGAATAGCGCAATAAAAATCAAGGATGTTCAGCCTGAAAGAGCTCAGTCACATATGCCACAGGAAGATTATGTTTAATTAACTATTGAATCCCTTTATGTATTTGTACCAGGTTCTGAATTGCACTCCCTTTCCTTACAACCAGAGGACATTCCCACATCTTCAAAGATTTTACAAATAAGAATAGTTTAGAGTTTTGTTTCCTGTGGAACTGAAATTAAGCTACTTTGGAGCTGGAAACCAGCAACTCTTGAAAATCAGTCTGCCAGCAGAGCAGGCCAGGAAGAGAAAAAACCCACAGTATCCCAGAAGTGAACTACAGGGTGACTTTTTAGTAGCAGACAAACTATATTATTACTTAGTACCTACTTCGTTGTTATGTAGGAGGGCTGGGTTACACCTCTTCCGTTTAGTTGTGTAACTGACCCCTGCACTTCAGTTACTCCTTATTTCATTTCTGCAGCACTTTCCTGGCTCCTTTTTGGGGAAACCTTCATATTCCTGCCAAAATGTAGTCACTGAGGACTGCTTAGACATCCTCAGACCCCCCCCTTGGATTTAAACTCCATCTTTTTTGCGAGTATGCTGTGAGTTTTCTTCATTGCTGGGATATGTGTTATCTTGTTCAATTGCATTTAATTTTGCATCAATTTGCACATTCTCATCCTGGGCTGAATCCGTCAAGATTTTCCCACGACACATTTTGCCTCTGCTGTTCCCATGACACATGTTCCTTCTGCTGTGGCAAGATCTACTTTGCGGATTCATCTCTTTTTTTGAGAAAAGTGAGGCTATTTTCCCAAAGTTCAGGTTCTAGCCATTAGGATTTTCTGTGCCTTCACAAATTTGTATTGATGTCAGTTTAGACACGGTATTTTTCAGTTCAGTGGGAATGAAACTCAAAATCCTTTCTCACTCGAGTCTCTTAGTT
Organism: Haliaeetus leucocephalus; assembly: GCF_000737465.1. NCBI lineage: Eukaryota > Metazoa > Chordata > Aves > Accipitriformes > Accipitridae > Haliaeetus > Haliaeetus leucocephalus. The sequence goes on from NW_010972775.1 coordinate 19,102,137, forward strand.
GGCTTGAGCAAAAGGTTGCAGTTTGTGCCATGTCATCTGGTTTGCTGTTGGCTGGTTTGTGCTTTCTTTAAGCCTGTTTCTAGATTCAGAAGGCTACGTTTTAAATACCATCCAAAGACTGGTCATGAGCGTACAGCATTGGGACCCCTTTTCGAAGAACACCTTTGGCCAAGTCACTTGACCTCTCTGTGTCTCAGTTCCCCACATATAACAGGAGAAAATAATATTAATGCCAGCCTAACTTCCTTCAGATATTATGAGGATCAGTGTACAAACAGAGGTGATGTTCTTGGGTATTACAGTAATAGGGGTCACAGGAGATAGATAGAAAAATAAAGCAGAAGCTAGTTAAGAGTTTCTCAGCTGCTAAGGATTAGTGTTCATTTTAAAATCTCTGGCTTTTGACAAATTGGGAGAGTTACTAACATGTAGTTTAAAAAAAAACAAAACCAAAACCAGCCTCCCAGCTGAAACAAGGGTGTTGGCAAGTCTAACAGCACAGCATAGTGTACTTTACCTCTATCTCGGTGAAAAATCAAAGGCACATTTCCAGCTGTGCCCGTGAGCACTATTTGGTCATTGAACAAAGCAACTGGCACCTCGTATCCAACCTACCGAATGATCACAGCCTGATTCAGGTGCACAAACAAGTGCAGAAATGAGCTCCATGCACAGAACTCATTGTTATTCAATCAAGCCTTTAATTGTAAATGTTTTAAGCAAGGAATTGCCCTGTTTTATGAAAGCGTGCTCAGCATTACTCCACCATGGACATCTGTCATTCAGCAGGCGCCACCCAATAAAAGTGCTTAAAATGTTCTGTTCCTCAATTAAAATATAAACCAGAGCTGTTTAAGGGTTTTTACGAGGTGATTTCTATTTACCTGACAGATTTCCACACTGGAGGAGCACGAAGCAGGATTTCAGTTTCTGATCAGAAGCGACAGCTCCACAAAATAGTAACGCTTCAATTGTTTTAATTTATTTCTTTTTTTTTTAACTTCATGAATAGTAAAATTCCATGAAGGAGAAGGAAATTCGTACACCAGAGAACAGCTCAGAACTAGGAAGGGTTGTAGCTGATCATGCACACTGTACTCCCCAAAACGAGCCAGATCGCTTCGGCCCTGGGCTGGTACGCTGAAGGAACATGGGAACAAGAATAAAACTCTGGAGTCTGCATCAGCACCTGCTAGCCTCTTCTTCCAAATTTCATCTGGCAAAAGGGTGCTCTGCTCTGGACTGAAACAGCCTCTTATGAAGAGGAACGAGGCTATGGCTAGACAAAATCCATTTTCCCCTGATGAACCACTGCATGAATGTTCTCATGGGTATTCCATTGCACATGGATATTCATCTCCTGTCTTGCCTTACTACAGCTCTAAACAAAGACCTTTCTTTTTTCCTCCTGCTACTCAAGCAGGAGTGGACCTTACACTGAAAACAAGCATTTTCACAAAGCCCCCCCTCTACTTCTCTTTGTTCCAGAGCCTCAGAAACTCACCTTCACTGGCATGAGAGATGCCACTTGTCAGTGGCAGTGTGGCTGCTCCAAGCACATCTACTCAGGGTCGTAGAAACAAGAGTGCCCACATTAGAGGTGCCACATTTTGCAGTACCATTGCTGCTGCAGCAGTAATCATAAAAGGCTCAATATGCCATCGAGTAGAGGCACCCATGTGTAGCCTCACCAGTATTTCCCTGTTACTCACCTGCAGCTTTACTTAACTGTATTGTATCCCTCTCTGGTACACCTCCTTGCTGAACCACATTTGGGAAGCCGCTGCCAGCTCATGTGGGAGGCTGGCAAGCAGAGAAACGCTGGCCTGATCCATCTTCAGCCTGAAAGCTGCAGAAAAGGCACTGCTTTGTATTATGCTTTGTACAACGGCCTGATCCGTGGTCCCCTGTGCTCCATCCTCTGGCAGGCCACCACTTCATCGTACCCAGTCAGCCTCGGGATGGAGGAGGATGGCAGTGTCAGGACGAGAGGGTTGTACCCTTGCAAGACAAAGCCTTCAACACCAAACCTTAAACCCAAGCCTTCTGCTCTTGCCAGGTAACAGTAATTTTTGGACTGATTCTCCCTGTCTTACATTACCGGTAAGCCATTGTGTCACTCTTCATCACACTGGGATCGCAGTTGGTCTCCGGCAGTGCAGGCAAGCAAAGGATGGAGCCTGCGGGGCTGTGCCAGGGGAAGCGAAGGTGGGTGGGTTTGCCCCACTCTTCTCCATGGCTGGGTGCCACCCTGCTCCTCCCTGCAGCTGCTTTCGGGTGCCCACAGCTTCACAGAGCTGCCACATCACGTAACGACCCTCACAGCAAGGCAAACGGGGTTCCCACATCACCCCAACCTACCCCAGGAAATGCAGCCTTGTCCCAGGAGTTTCAGGTATCCTGTGTTCGTCCTGCCGTGCCTTGCAGAAGAAACAAAACTGCCTGCACCAGAGGTAAAAATAATTGCTGATACTAAGCCTCGAGTTGGTGAGTCTCTGCTGAGCTGCATCATCCAGGAGAAATGTTAATTTCCTTTTAAAATGAAGGAGAGGAAAAGCAAACAGCAACTAAACCCAAGAACAGGTAAACAACCAGCTCCTGGATTTTGCACTGCGGGTACTTGGAGGAGGCTTTCTTCCGTGATCCACACTGCTCAGAAAATGCTAGGAAATCTTATGTTAGCCCTTAACTCAGTCTGTTGTGTGGTTTTTTTTTTCCCCTCCAGCAGCAGCATGAGTTAAGGATGAGGCGTTAGCCCTCGATGTGATATACCCACTGTCAGTTCAAGTCAGATTCTTCATGTTATTTATATGTACCCTTTTGTAAGCGTATTGATTACACAAGTGAGTTCTCGAGTGCTCGGGCACTCAATACAGCCACACAATGGAGGAAGGCGTCCAGGTTAACACAGAATTACACATGTGGTGAACATACCGGGGGACAAGAATAAATAGTGACATGTACAAATCAAAGCCATGTCTTAAGAGCTTTCTGTTTTGTTGCAAGGCAGCGCTTCACGCTATTAAAAATAAAACCTGCATTTTAATTTCCAAGGTGTAGCAACCAAAGTTTGTCAGAGTTACTCTTAGCCATGGCAGAATTGCCATCTTCAGGCCACTTTTGAACACATCAGATTATTCCACGATAATCCAAAATCCAGTGCAAGCTCCTCCCTCCCCTCTGTTCGTTTTACCCTCTGCATTATGAATGCTGTGGGTGAGGACTGCCTGTTTCACAGGGGGCTTGGTATCACAGAAAGCTGGTTGTTGATCTCTGGATGCCTGCAGGCCAGCATCTGTGCTACAAGTTACCCCTCTTAAAAAAAATTTTTTAAAAGACAAGTGGATAAAACTGATACAAGCATCTGTAACAAGCTAATTGGACCCTTGTGGGCAACATAGCAGATACAAAATTAAAACAAACAAAACATCTCGTCATACAACTGTACTTTCAGGACCATTATCACAAAGGGATCCGTCTGGATTTTTATTTTAGTTTTGTTTTGTTTAAAAGGACCTAATTATGGCCAGAGCTGGAGTATCACAAGTCTGTTTTCATCTATAAAGAAAGGATATTTTGCCTCTGAACCTGAGAAATTGTTAGAAGTTGGTAATTAGTATGACTTGTTAATAGAGTTTGGCTGTGATTAAGCTGTGATTGAGTGTGAGTTTGGTTCTTGTCAATGCGAATGCCTGTAAGGTTGAGAGATGTTTAATGAGACACCTGTTGTCAGCAGCACCCGGTGGGCTTTGTCGCGTCTGATTGGAATTTGTACCGCAAAGCAGGAGCCGCACCACGCCGAAACGCAGCAGTGGGCGGGCACCCGGGGCCGCGCAACGCCGGCCGGCGGCTCAGTGGCAGCGTGAAAGGGCCCGAGTGTGACAGAGGGTCAGACCCACTGGGTACATCTGCCCGGCTGCCAAGGGCTGCCCCTCGGTCAGATCAGGCTTGCACCCTTCAGCGCGGCCAGAGCCTGCGCTCGAATGCACTGGGGACGGGCCGTGTCCAACAGGTCGTGGTGTTTGGTATGGTACGTCATCCACGTTGGCGGCCGTGCAATTACATCTGACTTTGGGGAGTGCGACAGGCAAAAAATGTTGACATCTTAGTTTAGTCGCTACGGGATGTTGGCCTGTGCCACCGTGTGATGGTGGGTCTTTGGGAGAAGGCAAAAGAGGGGATGCGGCCAGGCAAGTTTAAGGCCCCCACAAATGTCCAGCCCTTGGGTAGTCGGCAATACTGGGACTCTTTAAAATGTGATGTTGATGGAGAAAGGTTCTGCACAGCCCAGCTCTTGTGCATCCTTTCCCTTGGGCATCATCCTCAAAGAAAAATGTCCCACTGAGTGACCTCAGTATCTCCCGGGCTTTGGACAGAGAAAGTTTCATTCACAGACTGCATTATTGTCTCAAAAATCAGCATAATTTTCCACATGACTCCATGTAACCACTCTCCACACCGAAATCCAGGCCTGACAATAAATTTGTGTATTTGGACTGCATACATAAAATATTATTTCCCCCCAAATGTCTATTAAACATGTTCAAGTGGCTGCTACTTAAAACATACCTGGGTTTTACATGCAAAAAGCCCAAGAAGCTGAAAGCAATCGAGCTGGCTACTGTCACAGTCTCTTAATATCTGAGAAATATGTTATCAGGAAACAAGAGCAGAAACATTTTGGCTGGTGTAATGGTGTAATGTCCCTCAGGAAGGAGCCATTGGCTTTGTGATGAATCTGAGCAACCACTGGATGGCATTGCTCTACACGAATGTACCTGCGAGCGCAAGCAGCTGAACTAGAGCAGGCTGCTGTGCCAAGGAGATTAATTCAGACCCGAGAGGCTCAGGCCACCGTGACCTTACCAATCCTTTAAATAATATTCAGACTTCTCTTAGCTGTCTGGCTGTGAGCTCTGGGCGCAGAGCTTGGTCAGAGCAAACAAAGTCAACATCCCGAAGCAAACCTATTACTAGGCTGAGTGCATTTTTCTTTCATTTTACCTTAGATCTAATATTCAGCCAGTTTTTGATGGTTTTCATTCTCATGAGATGGGAAAAAGAATCTTTTGTAATTTATGACCATATCAAACTCTCGCAGGGGAAGCGCACCCAGCTAGTGGGCGAGGACTTGACTGGAGCCCTGATCCTGCAGACATGCTGGCCGGCCAGCTCAGCTCCCAGGGCCCGGGGCTCACATGGTGGGAGTCAGCTAAGGCTGTGTAGCTGAGCAGGTTATTCGTGCATGGTGTAAAAAACAAAACTAAAGAAAACAAGAAAAAAACTGGGTGCCCGGCATGTTCTGCTTTGATGTGGGCTCCAGAGTATCGAGACCAGGTTATTATCCCAAGTGCAGTGCCTCTTCGTGTGACAGCAGCCTCTCAGCACGCGTTAATACCACTTTGCCTTCTGCTAACATCACTTATTGATAAGGAATCAGCTGGTGGCCAAATAACCTGATGTTCATATTTTCCCCCAGGGGTCCGTGTTTCTTTCATTAACGACGATCTGCGTTGGCCTAGTTCTTTTAACGACTACATCTGGCTGGCCAAGCCTATCTGAAAATGTCATTGGCCCAGTTCATGCCCAAAAGGAATCTGCTGATGGTTTTGTAGATGCAGCAGGATATTTGGAATTGTAGCCCCATGGAAGATGTATCTGAAGGGGAATACAGTATTTGTGAGGGTCAAGTTTGAAGTTAATTGACAGTCATAGCCAGCACATGTATCTTCAAATTAGGATATAACTTATCATCAGGTGAGTACTTGTATACTGACTGTTAGGTAAAGCCGTTCTGGGCACAGATGTCTATTAGTATTGCCCCAGTTTTGACCAGTCTAATAAATTTAAGAATCATAGTCAATTAGATAACTGCAGTTACACTGGGAGTAAATTAGATCAACAGTTCAAGTCCTGCAAAAGCCCCTACACTCCCAGTACTCCGTTCTGTACTCAAACCTCTATGTAGCACTCAGCTGCCTTTTTAAGTACAGGAGAGGCAGGATGAGTAAATTGCTTTATAAAATAAACGTTACATTTTTTTTATGACCCCATTTGTCTCCTTTTTCTGGACCTACCTCCTAATCCAAACAACAAGAGAACTGTATCCATCTTGATCTGCTCAGCAGTCCACCAGTAAATGCTTTCTACTGTCAGAAATGCTTAGGCTCGGTGGGAAATTAAGGTTGTATCAGCAGTGGACTGTTCAAGTCTCACTTCTGGTGGCCACCACTCTGCTACAGTAACTCCAAGAGGAGGCCAGGTCAACTGGTGTCGATTAACTGCTTAATGTCTCCTGTTAGGAACCACTGCTCAAGGTTTCTTGTATCACCCATGGAGAGACCTCTACAAAGCGACACCAGCCTTAAGGGGGCTCAGTGATTTCAGTCTCTTCCCACTGACTTTAGAGGAAAAGGCAATTTCTTGCCAACTTCAGCACCTCAGGGCTGTGTTGGAACACAGGCGGGATAAATCTGAATATCTGCATTTATTTAACTGTCAAGTAGCATAAAGACTAAAAAGAAGGGTGCTTCTTATTGCTCCTCCATTGCACAACAGGCTGTTCTGTTGGACCCAGCATTCATGAGGGATGGCGGAAATCCCAACCAGGGTGCCCACTGCTGTGCTGGCTGTTTTAAGGCAGATCTGTACAGGCAATCAGCTCAGCACGTAAATTTGCCCTGGATCTTTCTAGAGTCAGGGCAACTCTCCAGACCTCCAAAAAGTCAAGGTGACCTTGGAAACTGCAGGGCAGTCCAGAATGCTGGCAGGCAAAGGGAATTCAGAAAAATGAAATTCTAGACTAATTCCAACCCACTACAAAACTCTCAGGAAAAATGAACTGTATCTGCTGAAGTGGCTCGTTCTGTTCAGTGGCACAATGTAATGGGGGATCTGTCACTGTCAGCGCTGCTCTTGTCTCGCTGAAAGCCACGGTGCCTTTCACAACCACTAAATAAAAATTCAAGCCAGCTGTCCCACCTGCCGAAGCAGTTTCTATTCTGAGCTCTGGTGTGCGGTAGGTATTGTGTTTATTGATTAGCTGTGGCTTATTGTCCCTTGACATTGTTAGGGAATATTCTCCTGGTTATAATCGCTAGAACTCATACAGGCAGAACATTTGAAACCTGGCTGCAGCAGCCCAGGAGGGGCTATGCTAGGCTGTGGCTACCTCTCCAGGTCAGACTATGGTGGGATTGGTACGAAATGAAAAGTAAGTTAAAAAAGGAATGTTTTGAGAAGTCACCCAAGTCAGAAAAGACTGGGGGCCTCCCTGACTCTAGCTGTCAATAAGGTGTTAGATAGGGGAAGATTAACACCCTTTAGCAATGACACAGCTGTTCCACTGAAGGTGATAACACGCAATCAGGGGAGGGAAGAGTCTAGCACGGAATAATGAACAGAGCAAGTGAATATTGACAAAAGGGAAGTTTTTAGCCCAAGAAGCTGAAAAAGCCTCTTCAAGCTGATTATTTTAGTGGATATAAGTAAGCATAAAAAACCCCAGAGCTTCACTTTAGGTCTGCAAAACAAGCTCAAATATTTACCCCTCTTTTTAAAGTCACACTGGCTCCTAGGAAGGAGAAAAATAGTGATAATGTAGAGAATAAAGTCTCTTATCTGCCTTGGCAGTGAGTGTGCAGATAAACACAAAAATCCTTACCCTGAAGACGGCATGTAGCACTGAATCTTCTCATCTGAAAGCACAGTAAGTTGTGATAAGACTAGGTTTGGGAAGACAATAGATTTAATAATGGAAAGAACCTAGTATTTTGTCCACTCTTGTCTTTCGTGGAAAGGAATCAGAACAATGAATTTCTCCCTCTACTACTAATGGCTAAAGGTAGAAATTAGTGCTTTAATATACCTTCAGTTGTTCTGCTGACCTGACTGAGCTTGTCCAATGCATCAAGAACCCCCAGGTCAGTTAAACGGCAAAGATTTCTGCTGGGGATTGTAAGACATCAGAATGCTTAATACAGAGTTAAACATGCGAATTAGATGATGCCGGTCAAGGGTGCAGTTTCACACTCAGGTTAAGCAGATGTGAGGCCAAGTTGCCACCACTGTTATCTTTCCGCTCACTCTGTGTACGAACAGCATTTCTTCAGCCATGTGGCCCATTCCATGATTAGATTTTAGTTGGACTTGAGCAAGATGGGGGTGTCTAGCTGAGAGATGGAGGAGAAAATGGGATCACCCCTTTAAAATCGGAGCACCCCAAGCACAAATACAGACTGGGCGATGAGTGGATTTAGAGCAGCCCTGAGAAGAAGGACTTGGAGGTATTGGTTGACAAGAAGCTCAACATGACCCGGCAATGTATGTTTGCAGCCCAGAAAGCCAACTGTATCCTGGGCTGCATCAAAAGAATAACCAGCAGGTCAAGGAAGGTGATTGTCCCCCTCTACTCCGCCCTTGTGAGACCCCACCTGGAGTACTGCATTCAGCTCTGGGGCCCCCAACGTAAGAAGGACATGGACCTGTTGGAACAAGTCCAGATGAGGCCAGCAAGATGATCAGAGGTCTGGAGGACCTCTCCTATGAAGACAGGCTGAGAGAGTTGGGGTTGTGCAACCTGGAGAAGAGAAGGCTCCAGGGAGACCTTATAGCAGCCTTCCGTTACCTAAAGGGGGCCTGCAGGAAAGCCGGAGAGGGACTTTCTACAAGGCCATGTAGTGATAGAACAAGTGGTAATGGCTTTAAACTGAAAGAGGATAGATTTAGATGAGATGTAAGGAAGAAGTTCTTTACTGTGAGGGCGGTAAGGCACTGGAACAGGTTGCCCAGAGAAGTTGTGGATGCCCCGTCCCTGGAAGTGTTCAAGGCCAGGTTGGATGGGGCTTTGAGCAACCTGGTCTAGTGGAAGGTGTCCCTGCCCATGGCAGGGTGATTCCAACCCAAACCATTCTATGATTCTATGAAAATGCAGCGGAGGCTTAAGCCAATCTGTAACGAAAACACAGTCTTCACAGACAGTGCTTGGGGGTCTCATCTAACAGCCATGCTCTGCCTATGTGCAGAGAGAATCCAAATCCCATGGCGCTCACTGAGAGAGGGAACATTTTAGTTGATGTCTACCAAACCTTTCAGAGCCCTGAATTCCTGCTGGGTGGGAACTGAGAACGGCCTATCTATCCTCTACAGGAGTCACAGACCCATTAGTCCTTTGCCACCTCACTGCCTGCTCCCCATCTCATCGATTACACACAATCCATCAGAAAAAGAGATTACTGTTAGACCCCACAGCCCCAAAGGTGGCAGGTCCTGTTCCTCCCTGCCGGACACAGGGCAGTCACCCATCTCCTCTCAGACCTGCCCTGTGGGAGCATCCCTCCTCCCTCCATGTCTCTTTTCACTCTAAACTGCTCCACAGCCATCCCGCACGAGCCATTTCTAGGAATAAAGTGAGACAGGCCATGCCACCGGCTCGCAGGGAAGCGACAACAGCTACATCTGTTCACTCTCTTCAGCGCTCAGGAGCTGTGACATTGCTATCAGTACAGCCTGAAACAGAACAGGCAGGAGCTCCAGGGAAGAGGAGAGGGTCTGGATGGAAACAATAACAACCGCAGGGACACCAGCGGCACCAGCGGGAGCAAAAATGTTGCTTTACCACTTCTGAGTGCAGCAGAGCATATGGACAGTCTGGGACTGTTGTCAGCAGCCCAGAATGGGGTAGCTCTGTTCTGGCAAACTCCATTTTTTGTCTTTATGACCAAAGAAGAGTTGCATGTTGGAAGCTCTGTAGTTGCTAGGGGAAGAGCCATTAATATGTTGGTGACTGAGAAGTCAGCCAAAGCAAATGCTGAGATAAAATTACTTTTTCCCACTTCTGTTTCTCCCTGAGTGTGTCATCCAGTGTGTTTGCTCAGGGTACCTAATGCACACTGTGCTGTGCTAACTTCTTTGTCCTTTTTGATTTTATATTTTTCACCTTTAACAACCATGACTCCAAAGAATAATATAAATCTGACAGCCTAGAAAGACTTCTTACATGATAAATCCCTGGTTACTGGCAGAGCAAGACTGCAGACTGTTCTTCTCCTGTAAAAAAACTTTTCTCTAATAGCCTGAAAAGTAAGAATAGCAAATAAAATTATATTGATGGTAATGGTGAGATTGTGCTGTTAAATCAAAGCATGAGAATGGGAATATACCCACAGGAGGGAAATCCTGTGGGTATATAATTAATAATTTGGTGATGAGGCTCAAGGGTGGTACCTGGTTCCCAGCACACAAAAGGTTAACACGCTTCTCCCTGCCCATCCCTTGGGGTAACTCAGTGCATAACCTCATTCCAGAACAGCAATGTTTTTTTCCCCACCGTAGATTCACCCCACTGGGGCAGGGAGCGGCTTCTGGGTACGGCTCTCCTCCCCTTCTACGCTTGCAGCCTGTTTCTCCACGGAGGTGACAAGCCCAATTCTGGAGAGGTTTAATTCAAACCAGAACAAAATATTCTTCTTCCAAAATAAGTAAGTCTGTAAATGTGCTGATTATAGAACCGAGTTCACAAAGCAATGGAGAGAATACAAGGTTAGCACCTCCTAAGCACCCCTCCCTCCCTCCAGCTCAGTCACTATCCATAAATAACAGTGCAGCGATACAGAGAAGAGAAGAATTTTTTTTTTTCTCAAAAGCCCTCAGTTTTAAAGCAACTGTTCACAATTCCCTCCAGGAATTCCCCGGACACACCCCCTTTACCCTGCTACACAGGGGTATGGCTCCAACCCATTCTTGAATGAATTCAGTCCTGCTTTGCCTGTTTGTTTGCTCTAACCCACACCACTTACAGCTATTTTCAAAACTGGGAAACAACACAAAGCTGCATTTTGTATGATCATGCAATACCCTGCAAACACAAGTATTCATTAAAAAAATAGTCTAGGCGCTATGACTGCCAGCTTCTGACTCCGCTGTGATACAGGCACTTTTTTTTTCTACCAGAGGATTTTTTTTTTCATCATGAGACACTGAACAAAAGTCATGAGCAGTTCCTCTGATCAAAAGAAATCTCTGCTAGAGTCTACGGCTTGCTCACCCCATCCCTTCATGCCAGCCACTGTTCATTTCACTGAACATTCGGTCCGCTCTACAGTTGGCTCTTGAGAAAGTCAGAGCAAATTCCACACTGCACAGTAATACATTGAGAACAAATCTGTTGTTTCTATATCAGTGGAAAAGGAATTTAACTATTCCTGGGACAAGGAAACCTTGTACACAGCGGTTAGCAGTGCTGGGATCTGTTAATATTTTGCCCATAATGTCAGTATGGATGCACCTGGCCTTGTTCTGGTGCTAATCAGTGTTGTAAATAGAAACAGTATTCATTTTAAAAATGCTCTGCCTTTATTTAACAGATCAATTAAAGTCTGAAAAAATAATAATAATAACCAATATGTCATATCCAGTTTGAAAGCCTTCTCAATCCCAAGCTCATTTTGTCCATAGATCGTGTGACTATTCATTTAAACTTGGGGTCAGAGTAGGACCTCAGCTGCAGTGCTGCATCAACACCTGTATCTGCTCCCCGACACTCCCAGCATCACTGAACACACCTAGTGACTTCAGCCTGCTTCATATGCAGATACTCTGCAATAAATAACTAGCCACTTAATTATAGGTAAAAAGTATTAAATCAGTCTACCCTGAAAGCATCTGGAAGGGTAGGAGGTGAGTTTTGTGAGACAGGAACAGCATTTGCTGAATGCAGTTTGGATAACTTCAGTCACACCGTGAACTGGAGTTCTTCATGTTGAGAGATCTACAGAAAAATGCATCTCTGTTTTACATGAGACTTGGCTATTTTTTCCATTGGCTTCCATGCTAATTTGGAACAAACTCAAGCATTTTGACCTTTTCCATTACAGAGAACAAGACCATGTCTCCGAGGCAGTGGGAACCATGAAATCAGGAGCTGGAATACAAGGTTGTGGCTTCTTTTTAGAGAACTGAGGAAGAGGCTGGAACCTCACAGCCCCAGAAGAGCCAGGAATCCTGCCGTCCTCACAGCTCACTGACTTCCAATATACAGATATGTGAAGGAAAAAGCCCTGCTGTGGAAGCCCCTGATGAGCAAGAAAGCCTCATGTTGTAAGCTCCCAGCTGACCATCTACAGCTCCTGAACAGAAGCCATAAGTCTCATAAAACCAAATGTCCACTCAAGTCTTTCCACTACAGGGAAAAAAAAGGCAGCTTGGGATTCAATGCTCCCAAATCTTCCCAACTCCTGGCTTCTCCCTGGCTTGGCAGATGCACTGCAAAGGAAACAAGAGCCAATGAAGCCAGTGGGTCCCAATACCTCCCCGAGCAGCTGCGATAAAGTCAGCTAATTGGTAGGAAAAAGCAGATTCTCTTGTAACTTGGTCAGCATCTGACCCATCAATTTTCTTTAATGGAAAACTGTTCCTTGAGGGAATTGCATTGGCTCTAGACACTAGCGTCATGATAACCACAAGGGTAACCATAAGCTTTATATCATGTTTGGGCATAAAACTGCATGTCCTTCACTAGAGAAGAAATAGATCATTATCCAAATTTCACACACAGTGAAACCGAGGCACCAAGCGGTGAAGTTCCCTAAACAGTGTTGTTCAGAAATTCACTGGTCCAGCTGGGTCTGGTTGTCGGCTCTCCTGACTTTAGCACAGGCTGTGTTTCCATGTCATCACTGCGCACAGGCAGCCACAGTGGCAAAAGACCATGAACTCGGCTTTCTTACCTCTTGAATATTCAGTATCAATGCTCAAATATGGCTTCAAATGCTTTAAATGTTCTGAACTTTTTATTTAAATAAAGGGTGCTCTTCAAGGTGAGGGAAGAGTGAGACCCTTATGCTCTCTTTGCCTGGAAAAAAACTGTAATTTTTGAAGAAAATAGCCCTCATTGATTCAAATGGAATAATTGAAACGCTGTTAATACCTATTAGTTTGGTGATGAGAAGACCCTACTTAGTAAGCTAAAGGATGAAAGAGAAAACAAGGTGAATTCCTTGAGATGAGCTCCCTCTCTCACAGCACACCCCCTCCAAAACCTCCTCCTCAACTCGACTGACTTTAAACTGCCAACACCAACAAAAAGGGGATGTTGCATCTTTTATAAACAGCCTTTTGTTTGCCGCTCTGACACCTGCGAAAAGCAAAATTGTTATTTTCTTGCTGCTTGTTGCTAGTTTGATGCCCGCTCTGGGGCCCTACATCAGAGACACTGTTCAAAACAGGTTGCAGGGGTCCGTTTCCGTGCTGTCTGCCGATGGTGCTGCCTGAAGGAAAACCATGGAAACGGAGTCTGACAGGCTCACGGGGACCCACGGCTGCCAGAGCCGCTGCCTTTGAGCGCCTGATGAAGACATCACAGAGCAAACACAACATTAAAACACTGCTGGCTGCTTTGCATCACTTAGAATGCAAATCTCTTTGTTCTGCTTGGCCCTTGCGTTTGGTAGCTGAGGAATCTGTGCCATCATCTAACATGGATTTGACAACCTTTTTTGCCTCCCTGTGTAGCCCCTCCCCCCCCCCCCCAAAAAAAAAAATTTGTTGCAGGAGGGAGGCTTGTGTGGGGATGTACATGTGAAATGGTCCTGGCTTTCTTCAGTTCCTGGGATTTCTACGCACAAATTAAATGCCTGTCTTGCAGAGCAGAGTGGGCTGGGTTGCTTTGTTGTTCCCTGTGCATTATTTGACTTGGATTCATTTACATGGCAACTCACAGGGGTAAATCTTATGTCATCTTTATGTCACAGATTAAAAGGCAAAAGTAATCCCTTATTTGAGTATGTTCCTTCCAACACTTCAAGCTGTACAGATTAAAACAGAGGGGAAAACCTGCAGACCCTCCTACCCCCATAATTACAGTTTTATAACTTTCTATGCTAAATTTGAGCTGTGTGGTTATTAATTCCCCCCTCCCTTTGTAAGCAGGCTGTATTTTAGTTGCAGTTTCTGATTGCTTTGGTCAAGGTCAAAACTTGGAAATCACCTGTGCCCTGGTGCTCCAATGGGCCATTTTGGTAGCTCCTGACAGGCTGCACTAAATGTGGGGCAGCCGGGAAGGCTTTTGTGCTGATTTGAGAAACCCTGATGAATGTCTGCAGAAGGAAGGAGCTGGTGGAGGACAGCAAACTGACTGTCCTCTCAGAAGCTGTAATTTATCATTTTGTTTTTCCTACGCTGCCTAACTCACACATTACTCATGCTGGGAGAGGGCTATGGTCTCTAAACTGGCAGCAATACCCAACTGTGGGCTACAGCCTGCAATCAGGACATTATTTAAGCACATGTTTAAATCCACCTCTACCAAGATCCAGTAAGACTTAAATAGGCATTTAGGTTAAAACCATTCTCAAAGACTTTCCTAAAAATACAGCTAGAGGCCTTATCTAAGTAGCTTCTCAGTAAGCTTTGGGAAGCTTGGGCTCAAGGGCTCCGGGAAGCAGCCCGTGACCAGTCCCTGCCTGGACTGGAGGACTTGGCGGTGGATGAGCCATCTTCATGGATGTAGCTTGGGGTTACACCAAAATGAAGCTACTGCCTCCTGCCCAGATCTTTTCCTAATAAAGCTGGTGGCCCCTGGGAATAATCCATAGAAAGGCCACATTTTGCCACCCTCATTTTTAGTGGGATCAGTTCTACAACTGGCAACACAGGACAGATCTGAGGCTAAAGACATTTCCAAGTCATGGCCAAGTCCTTTTCCTTTCCTTGCCACTGCCACAGTGGATGTTGGTCTGTGTCATCTGTGGGTCCATCAAAGCCCCAGAAGAACAGACTGCCTAGACAAGGTTTTCTAGGGAGCAGCTGTTTTCTGCTTCCAGTACTGGTCCCAAGCTGCTTTGAGTCTCTTTTCCAGCTACAGCCTGGGAAAAGACACGCTTTACAGCATGGGTTAGCTATGTCTGCAGAAACTATTATTTGTGGGTGAAATCAGCATGCAGTTATTGGAAAATGTGGCTATAAATCTCCATGCAAGTGTTGAGGCGATGTCACACAGTATTTTGGCAGTCACCGAGGAGATCCAGGTGCTCTCGTTTCTCTCTGCTTCCTATGCTCCTTTGGGTTATGCAAGTCTTTCTCCTTTTACACTCCTTTCCACCCTTTTTCTTTCTTTTCAGGCTGACTTCTGGAAAGACCTTCTATTTTCTTATGGAGTCATTGACTCTGCTTTCCTGACTCAAATCCCTCTGTAAGACCTTGCAGAAGTGACATCAAAAAAATCACCATTTTGAGGCCACATTTTTTTCCTGCAGTGTTTAGTTTTGACTGTGAGGCAAAGTTGGCGGTTTCCTGACTAACCCAAAGTCGGGTCAGAAAAGAAGAATGAAAACCAGAAAGGCACCCCAGAATGTCTAAGCAGAAGACAATCAAACTTCTGTGTCAAAAAGAGGGCAAAACAAAGGACGTGGGACTTGCATGAAAAATCTTGTAGACAGTTGGGTTTTTTTTTCTCTTCCTTTCTCTCACAGTGGGACAAATTCCACTTTTATTTCAGTTCATCTGTGAAACATGAGGAGCCAGCTGAGCGTAGCGTTGGTTCAGAATGAGGGCAGCTGACAAGGGAAAGGTAAAAGGAACTTGTAAATGCTGCAGTCGTCTCCAAGAAATGATTTCAACATGAAAAACCCTCAAACTAATTTCCAAAGGATCGGGGAAGGCACTAGGACACCATCTAACATTCCCTGACATAGCAGACTCCAAGGTGTGATTAATGCAATGATGTAATTAATTGATGTAATGCTGGTGGTGTCCTCTGGTGCTTGCTTCTGAAAGATTGCAAACAAGAAGGCAGCTCTAAGAGTCCGGGAGCAGAGTTAGTGGCCAGGATACAGGTGCAGATGGAAGAGCTGCTTGGCTAGAAAAAGGTTGGGACCAACTGCTTTAGCTCACACATAAGATGTCTGAGGTATTTGGGGGGTTTACGTATGTTGGGGACCACTTTGTGTTACTTTGATTCAGGGACCATGATACCCACAGAGTAAAGCCTGCATTTCATGCACAAGATACTTCCCAAATGTTTCTTCATTCTCAAAGACTTTTGAAATTAATCTTCAAGGCAAGCTGTAAAAGACTAGTTCATTAACAGCATGTGACACTTCCCATGGAGCACCCTGCTTCTCTCCAGCTGCACCTCCTTACGCCTAAAACCCTAGCTCTGTTTCTCCATCTCCTTAACACGGAGAGGTACGATGGCACAAGGCATTTCCCAGGGAACTGTCCCCACTAATAGTGACACTGCTCAAGTGGAACCTGAATCCCATCAGTGGGAAAGAACCCTCCCAGCCAGACAGCAGCACTGATTAGAGAGTTTGGGACTCCCAGTATGTTACAATTTGCAAGTCTACAGCTATTAGACAGAGAGGGATATTCAGAAACAGCCTAATTAGTTGCATTTTCTTTTCTAACCTCAGTCAAAAAACAGTCAGACTCTGCTTTAGATTTTGACATCCTATTAAATGCAGAACACAGGCCAATAGCTTTCATTTTCCCTTGTGATGCTACAGACTCTTGTTTTTATAGCTTGACAGAGAGACATAATTAGGCCTCAAAAAGGACAAGTCTAGACTATTAGTTCCCCACCGAGGCTCCCTGGAAAATCAGAACCCACAATTATTCTCCACTTCCCCACTGAGGCAAATTTGCGGATATCTGCTCTCCTGCCTCAGATATCCTGTTCACAACCTTTAAGCCTGTGACTTTACAGTCACACTTGAAGGGCACAAGGGAAGAGACAGGGAAGGATGATGCCAGTGTTGGACTTTTGGAAGGGACAAGAGCAAGTTAAGGACAATATATGGCATCGCTAATACTATAGGTGTGAGTGCTTTTCAGTCCTGCAGCTAGAGCAGCAAAGAGATTTATTGCCATATTCCTGCCTCCATTGCTGCCCAATAGAATTGGGCTTTAAAAAAAAAAAAAGTTACAACTTTTTATCTCCATCACATGTAAAATGAACCAGACACAAAACAGAAGACTGAGCATGATTCCTTTCCTGGTAGCACAGCAGCCGTCATCAGAGCAAGGCATTTAGTGACACTTTTTCACCGGGGTCCTTGCCCATTCTCCTCCTCTGCTTCTGAGTTACCTGCAGCTGCATTTTTTGTTTCTGAACAACCAGGAAGCAGATTCACTCTCTGGCTACTACAGTCTCTCCCTCACAAGCAATTCCTTAGTCTTTCTTTGCCAAGTGATACATACCAGCTCCCCCTTGTTCTTAGTTCCCAAGTGCTTGGATGGTTTCTGTACTTCTCCTGTTGCGTTGCAACCTTGGACACACCTGATTCAAATGAGCTCTCAGCCTTAATATGAGCACGGAGCACTGGTCCTTTGTTTTTGCAATAGCATCATATTTCAGATGCATCTTCAGTTTATAATCCCCAGTAATCCTCAGATCCTGCTGTGCCTAGCCAGCAGTCCCTAATTCTATGTAAACCATTCTACAGCTGTCTTTATTACATCACATGTTACTGTTTTCAAGCCATTTCCCCAATCTATCAGCATTGTATTGAATTTTAATCCTATATTCCAAAGTGTTACTCAAACATTGCCTGGGAATTCGACTCACAAGGAGCATCAACTCCTGTTCCCTTTTGCTATGTGCTTCCCATTGCTAGCCCTGGTGCATGGTCCGTTCCCGTGCCAGGGACGTGCAGTGCAGAATATGCTGATGGTGCCTTTTTTTTGTTGCAGCATTGTCCTTTCCTTGTGAGATGTCAAAGCTACTCAAGACTATTTTGCCCCATGGAAAACTCTGGATGCTTGATACCACAGAAATGTGCAGATTCTGGGCAGAGCTTATTTGCCTCTTGACAAGTGCAAGAAAATGTTTTCCATTTCTAATAAGCAAGGTTTATTCCTCCCTTTGGCCATGGGATATCACAACCCTACTAGGCTGCAACAGAAACAGAAGCTCCCCATCACCCAGGGGTGTACAGTTGCTAAATGTCCTCATTGCTGACACTGGCACCTTTTCCAGAGCAAAAGGGCAATGGTCGCGGAGAGCTGTGCAAATGCCGACTGCTGCACAGCGCCCTGTAAGCACTCAATTAGACCAGGCACCAGTGTTCAGCCTCTCAATCACTTGGTGGAAGTAAGATGCTTACACCGTCCCTCTGCCTACAAGGCCTTGAAATCTTTAGGGGGCCTGGCTTTGCTGCCTGGTTTTCCATTGACAGGCTGATAGAGACATCACAAATCTCCCCATAGGCCAGTCACTAGGCTTCTTTCAACATCAAAGGGTGTCAATGTTCACGCCGCCTCAGAGCCTGGGGCAATATAAATCACACATGAGTATGTGAACTGAGTGTCTGAGGTTAAATTGTCTTTGTATATACAAATATTTCTCCTTAGGTAACTGATACTATTGTGTTGTTTTCCCATCAACATCAAATATTTTCTATAAATCATAATATTCTAATGGAAAACAAAGCTTTATAGGTAAAAAACCCCACTGATGAACGAGTGTGTTGTGGGAAGAGAATTAACTAATTTTAAATATATGTTGTCATTTTCTTCATAGAAAAGTCAGTAAACTGATGGGGTTTTGCTGGGGGTCTTTCAATGTCCATAGCGACATTCACGTTCTCTTGGACTGAATTGAGTCTCCACTCTCAGGAATCTGTACCACCTTCCCCGGACCATCTCTGGTGTCCTTCTTCCCAAAAGGACTTGATCCCCGGCCAGGCTTACAACTGCCCGTAGAGCACCTGCTCCCCGCGCTGCTCCGGTCGGCATGTGGTGCCACCCGGGCTGCACAGATGCCGTCTCCTGGCTCAGGTCATCTGCTGGAGAAGGAGAAACACCTGGGTGGTGGCTGTTTGGAGAGTCTGATTCACCCTGACTGGTGCAGTTGTGGCACCTCTGCGGGGGGTCTCTACCACCTCCAAACAGGAGACGGGACAGCTGGGGCTGTCAGTAAATTACACTGCACAAAGATAGCTCTCGTGCCTGCCTAGCCTTCTGCAGGCAGGGCCCTGGCAGGAGCTCCCATGTCAGTGCTACATCAGCACATTTGCACGATGCCTGCACCGCTGCCAACTGGCCCTGCCTGCTCCCAGCAGCAGTTGCAAGCACCTGATGCTGCTGCGGAGAGAATTTGGTCCAGCATCTTGCAGAGTATTCAACAGATCATCCTGTGGGAGACAATGCCAAGTCCCCAGGGGCTGTGCTGTTCCCAGGAAAGAAATGGCTATTAAATTCAGGCCGTGGGCTATTCAATAGACTTGCTCAGCTCCAAGTCTCCCTGCATCTCACCTGCACTCTCAGCAGCTGGTTACATCCCCCTGGTTCAGCAGGGCAGGGAGCGAAGCAGACGGCAGCTCAGCAGCCTCTGCATCCTCCTGCAGAGCACACAGCTCGCCCTCCCCACCGCGACTGCTGTTCTTCACACCAGAGAGGGATTTTTCCCTTGGGCAGCCACCCAGCCAGCCTCCAAGGCTTCACACCAAGCAGAAATGGGGGGTGGGAAACTACCTGGTCTTAAATGGTGTGGGCTTAATGAGATTTTTTTTTTTATGACCTCTGCAGTAAATTGCCTGTGCTCAGTATTGTGTTGGAGTAAGTAACACCCGGCAGAAATTGTAGTGAGGCAGTAATTGCGGAGTAGCTGTCTAAGATCTCCGTGCCATCAGGCAGGGATTTTCATTTTATACGTTAGTCACAATTTGCTGTCATAGTTGCGTATAATCAGTACATCCCTTTGAATGTAAAGAAGGAAAAAGGGGAGAAAGCTGCCCAGCACTGGGGAAATGCATGGAGCTGCTGTGGGTTGTGCGGATCTCCCCATCACCCCTCCAGCCAGCTGGGGGCTGCATTGCTACTCAAGTCACATACCCCTTAATGCAAACTCAGGGATTAAGACAGGAAAAATGTGTTTGCCTGACCATATTTGGAAGGTTTTAGTGAGCATCGGGTGGCTTATACACCAGATTTTCCATTATTGCCATTGCCCAAGCTGCAACAACAGTGGATTCCCAACCACCCTAATGCAAAGTATCTCTTTTTTCTGGAAAGCTGTTCCTCAGAAATATGGACTCCTCAAAGGGATGGTGGGGACCATCCCTGTGCTTTGCTCAGTGATGCTTAAGCAGATGCACCTATAGCATTACAGGTACCTCAGTAAAACAGTATTTCTGTTTCACGCTGCACTGGCCCCCTTCCTTCTCACACCAAAATGTCCTCCTGCCCCTCAGGACCATGTTTGTATTCTGATTGCTGTCAAATGCACTGAGCAGTTTCCCTACCTTCGGATCTCTGAGCTGTTAGATGCCATATCCCGAGTCGGTTTTGGTTCCCGATTCCTCCTGCTACTCCTCATCACTGCAGCCATCACAGCGTGAGTGAGGACGTGAGCCTACATTGTGTGATCTTCTTGGGAGGTTATCAGGACACCCTGGCAGGAGAGACAGCCACATCAGGGACAAGCACGTGACCTGAAAGGGTGATCACTTCTGTCATATGTTGCTAAAACAGCCTGTGCTTTGGTGAGCCAGGGACAGGCTGGTGTCATTAGACAGAAAGCAGCTTGAAAAGTCAGAACTGACGGTCAGAAAAATTCCCGCATCACCTTATTTGGTGCAGGAGATATTCATTACCTCAATCCTTCAAAGCCAGCAACCACAGCTAGGGAAGAACTACGCTCTGGCACACATAATCCTTTTTTTTGGCACAACAGCGTTAGAGTCAACATTTCAGGCTGTAACTACATGGGGAATTGTGCTTCGCCGACAGCCAGAGTATTTACACCTTTCTGGTCTGTGCTTTTAGAGGTTCATCACCAGAGCCCATCACTCTGGTACCTCCACACCTCAGTCCTGTCTCTAGCTTTTCACACAGCAAAAAAGAATGGCTTTCCCTGAGATTTTAAACAGCCTTAAAAGGACCATCATGGGATTTTTCACTCATTTGTGTCCACTATTGTGAAATCATTATGTTTCAAATAGCATTTGACCCTTTCTGGATTTTTTTTGACATGCAGTCTGCTCGGCTGCAGTCAGGGAATGATTACCTTGCAGAAGTTGTACCTTGTCCATTGACTCGCTGGGCGCATCTCATGTCTAGCTTAAAATCTGCACAATAAGAAGAAAGACATTTTCCTTGCAATCCATTCTCCTGCTCAAAGCTTCTCATGTGCCAGGTTGTTGTTTTTTAATCACACAAAATGGTATATATTAATGAGCTCTGAAGTTACATAAAGTTAGATCTAAAGCATAAAAACACTAATATGCCCTGTAGCATTCAGTGCTTTGAACACGGAATGGCATCTGTGTAAGAGTGTGATTGCACGCAGCTATGGAAACCAATGCCAAAAAATGAGGAAATGCTGAACAAGTGGTGCAAGATTGGAAAAAACCTGGGAACGAAGATATTCAATTTACATAAAAAGGCCTAGTTCGCTAGCAGCCTGAATTGTGCAACTTCCTGCTTTTAAACGATTATTTTCTGGTTCTGCTGGAAACATGTAGATTGTCTTTTCTTGAAAGAAAATTTTCCTCTCCCTCCAGCCCCCAAAAGAAATAAAAGGCGAGCTGGTTCCTAGGTCAGATGTGGCTATTCCAAACGGGACAAGTTTTGCAACCATGGAAAAGTGCAAGGCCTTTCCCCGTCTTTGCGTTCATCCTGAGCAATTTCCTTCTCATTTCCAGATGGTGCCAATTAAGAGTAAGAACCCCTGCCCTAACGGTTGTTAACAAAACAAGCACAATCTGAGACTTTAATGAGTAAAACTAGAGTCACATAATATGCCCAAGAGAAGCCAAAATGAAAAGAACGATTGCAGTTGGCAAACACTTAGGTTGCTGGGTCTTAAAATTGTAAAATGCTAGGGTTGGAGATTTTATTTTTAATACTGAGGGCTGCCTTCTACTGCTGAGTTCAGTGGGATTATTTTGAGGCTTAAAGATAAGCACTTGGATAAACCATTCCAATCACTGGCTGAGGCAGTAAAGCTGGGCCATATGTAATTCATATTAGAAGGTATTTTTCTAATATACTATTGAGTTCATTTTATTAATCAGTAGTTGGTAATTAGGATAGCATCCATGCTTTCAAAAAAAAAAATCAGATAGTCCTGGTTAGCAGAGCTCACCATTGAGACATAACTAAAACCACCGGCTAGAAATGGAAGCTGCATGAACTTAGGCTACAAACCAGATTCGCATGTTTTATATCATGGGGAGGCAATTAACTATTGTCACAGATTACCTGAGGATGTAATGGATGATCTGTTACTTAAAAACCTCACCTTGAGGGTGAGCACCTACCTAAAGAGCATTTTCTACCGCAGCTGTGTGCAACTTTTCTCAATTTGCAGATTTCTGAAAATATTTCTATGGATGTTTCAGCTCTTGGGTAGCAAACCTTAATCTTGCCCTGTTTGTATTAGTTACCTTCTCCTGACTCTGCACAAATAAGTTGTGAACTCTGGGCTTTGTGGAGCACAACCTGAAAAACCACCATTTTGCTCAATCCGAAATTCTGAAGTTGATGGAAGACTTCCTGAAAAAATCCCTGTGTCGCAAAGAAGGTCCTTCTGACCATATGGTCTATAAATCCAAAAAGATATGTGGGAAGTGCAGTTGAGAGGAGTTACACTGAGCAAATGTTGGATAATCTTTTCCTTTAATAATTTATTTTTGTGTTGGGGAAAATACTGTGGTATTTTTATATTTGAAAATGCTTGATTTTTTTTTTGGTATGATCGTATTCAAAGCCTGAAGACACACCAGCTGGTAGGATTCTACATCAAAACCCATAGCATAAGCCTGTTAAAAAATTAAGGAAGAAATACAAATATTTCAGACTGTTCTTCTATGCCAATTTACAATATTTGCTTCCTTCCTTCCATGAAACACCAGCATGGAATAGAGCAGGTTTAACACATTTACATCACATGAGATGCTCCAGTCTTCATATGAAACCTTATAGACTGCTGGCCAAGAGGTGGCACTGAAGAAACACACTGCGCTATAACTAATTAAGACAGGGGTGGGCTTTTTCCCCCCATCTTCAGATCTGATCTGCACAAATGTTGCTGCTCTGAGTACATGACAATAAACAAAACCCAGTTCAAGTTTCTTGGCACACTCTGTACTGTTCGGGCATATGCTGCATCGTGCTTGGGCTTTATTAAAGAACTGGCGGTTCCACTTGCAAGGGGAGCTGTAACACCAACGTGCAAACCTCTGAGGTTGCCTCTCCTTATTCAGAAGCACTCTCTCAGCTGTATTTCTCTTGTACTGCTAATTGAGGAGCCTGTGAACATCTAGGTTCAGGCGCTCACTCGGGAATGGGATCACCAGGCACTTCTGGCCAGCGCAAATGAGAAACAGTTGCAACAATCACTTACAGCATGAGCTGATAAATTCTGTAGTTGTTTTAAATTTGCATCAAAATGTAAGATGACCCAAGCAGTTTGTAACTCAGCACAGACCATAACAGTAACCCTCTCAGCTCAGTAGAAGAGACGGACACACATGGTGAGGGGTGCAAAGGCTCCGCAGGCAGCCACCTCATCTGTACATGTATAGGTACAACTTTGGGACCAGGAACATATACATGTATAGGTACAACTTCACAGCGGGGCAGGGACAGAGAAGTGGGGTTGCCCTCTGTGGTAACCAAGCCCTATCACAGCAGTGGAAACAACGCAGTGGATCAGAAGAGATGGGAATTAATGAAGAACATGGAAGATAAGAGCAGTGACATGGGGGCAGACCAAAGGTCCATCTAGCCCAGTGATTTCAGATGTCCAACCATGAGTTCGGCAAACGAGCAGGTATCATAGGAGAGTGTTTTGTGGCATGCTCTCCAAAAGGGTTCCTGAACAGGGATGCAAACAGATCATCAAGTGTAACACCCACCAGTTTCCAGCTGGAGTCTCCTCCTTAAACCTCCTGTTCTCCGCACCCTGAAACCATCAAGCTTATAATGTGGCTTGGGAAGCAAAGCAGACGTGCTACCAGCCTGTCCTGCATAGGATAAGCTTCTGCCATGGCATGAGAAGATCCAGGGTAAAACCTTAAACTCAAAGAGCCCTTTGAGGGTCATGTAGCTCCTCAAAAAGGCCTCATTGCCAAAGAGTTTTCTGAAAAATTCATAAAGGTCATGTCGGTTCTGACAGTGAGGTGACTCCCTCAAGCTCAGAGTCAACTTCTGCTTCCCAAATTCCAAGAAGATAAAACTACGTATTTCTCAGCATCCCCTAGAGTTTGTGCAGCCTTCCAGGTTCTTCATTGCTGTTGTATTTGCTTTGTCATTTATCACCAAAGTGAGACAGGGAACACAAAAGAGATTCAGCAGATCACAAAAGAACAAACAGAAAGGAGAAGCTGTTGCCATTCATGTTGAGACAGCCTTAAGATCACGTGTGTGTGTGTGCGCACGCATGCAACTGGACAGAGGGACTGAGAGCCCCTTAGGTGACCTGTTGTCACAAAAAGGTCTGTGTTACTGCTGAGACATGGCAAGTGGTCATGCCACAGACGTGCTAAAACCACTCTTAGTTGCTGCTAACCAGCACCAGTGCAGAGCCGGCTGCTGTGGACGGCTGAACACAGGGATGAGGTTGCCTACAAGAAGGTCTAGGAAGGTAGATGGGAAAGATCCTTTGGTTTAGGAGGAAACCCTGGTGTTTTGTCCAGACACAAGGAGTCAGTTTAGAAAGCAGATTAATACCGTACAGAGGGGTTTCTGAGCCCACAAGCTGAGCTGCGCCTCATACTGCAATCAAAAAAATTAGAGGCAGCAAAAGGTTACATCAGCCAGGTCTTAATCCAGAGATACACGTACTAAAAAATGTGGCACATGGTTAAATGCTTTGCTAGGTCAGAGACCTAATTTGCTCCCTGTCAGTAGGGCTGTTCTCTATCATGGACATTGTTTGGGCTAATTAGACTCTGCTCCTGGCCACTGCAAGAGCAAAACCCAAGGCATGAATCCTCTGGCACTTCTAAGTGCTGTCAGCGCTTTGCAGATAACAACAAATAATAATAACAACCTTTGTGTTTGAGGTCTGTGCTCGGGGTGGTTTCAGGGGTGATCAGATGTGGCAGGGAGATTTCCAAGCCGATCAGGACAGCCTCAGCCCAGTGCAAAAGATGCCCCAGATACAAATCTGGATGCAGAGTTATTTTTGTGCACTTTTTTACCTCCCCTCCGCCTCCAATTTCTAAGCGTTCTTGTGATCATCCCTCCCCGATTCTTGCACTTTAGATGCTAAACTGTGTCTTTGCTGGGTCTGATTTTAGGCTTGTGAAGTACATTTGCTATTGCATGACTAATTTGCATGCACAATTAACTTGCATGCACCTACACAGTGGATGATGGTCATTAAGGTTCTCTCCTGTTCCGGGATTCACCTACTCATTGCAGCTGGCTTGCAAACTTGAAAGGAAAGGACTATCTTGCACCGCTCCAAGTGTGCAGTGCCCGATTCCACTTCCCACATGAGCATGCAGAAGCACTGCTGCAACACAAACAACATTAATAATGCCACGATGCTCATTGCACATGCAAATTTGACACATCATTGGGCATATATTTTGTGCATGAAATTCCACTGTTGCTTTGCTGACAACATGCTTCTTCAGCACGGTCTCCACTTTGCTTTCTGAAATCCAGGTTAATTTTTGAACCCAGTTGAGCCATCTCCTATTCCATCACATAATGAAGTAGCTTCATTTGCCCGAGTTACTACAATCATGTATTAAAGACCAATAACATCTGGGTATGAACAATTAAAGTTTGTTTGCTTGTCTGCCTTCCCTTTAGACTTTTTCAGCTGTTCGCAGCCTGCCACTACAATGCCTTGCTGGCCGAGGGGCCGGCAGATATGGCTGTGAACACTAGATGGCACTTCTCAGCAAGAAAGGTCAAGAGCTTATGCAACTCAATGAAAACCTCATTTATTGCCCTCATTCACAGGGCAAGACGTTTTGCTCACCATGTCCTCGCCACTTCGTGGGTCCTAATTCAGTGTTTAGTCCACAGAGGAAAAACCTGCTCGGTTCCCAGGCAAATTCTCGCCTTCACCGAAGGATAAATCTCTGGTGAGGTGATTATTTCATGCTGAGCTCTAGCTTATATTAATATCAAACTACTTTGTGTTTTGCCTCAAGTTGAAGCATATGCAAGGAGCATCTGTATGATAATGGCTAGGCCAGATACTCCAAAAGCTGTAAATCTTCCTCCTGATTAAAAGACAAAAATGGACCCAGCAATGACCTTGTTGCCATTTACCAAATTGCAGCATCAGAAAATGAGGGTGCTGCTTCAGGTTTACAGATTCCTCCTGCCTCTCATACCAGGCTGTGTTTGGTACTTCTTGGATCATTTCAAAGGGCCAGATGTTGTCCTCAGTTCGTGCCTGGAATTTGCTGGCCCAAGGGGAGCCGAGCGATGCTGTGTTACTCACAGCCGCTCTGCGACAGAGCAGAGAGAAAATGGTCCAGCCTGGCAGAATGGGCTCCTCCTTGAAACAGTGACAGGGAGACATGCAGCTGCCTCAGACTCTCCTCTGGGTTGGCTGAGGACGAGGAGCTGCTCTTTTACCTGCTGACACCTGGGCCAGCATTCATGTGAACATGGCTCCCCTCATTTATGCCTGAGGCTATGCTGGGACAGTAACCCACAGCCAGCCTCAGCCTGCCTTGCAGAGCAAGTACGTGAACATAGTCCAGAGCGTCCTCCTCCTCCTCGCCTGGAAGCTGAGGTTTCACCCCACCCTCTCCCAAGTCTGGCCTCCAGGCAGCACCCAGCCCAGTGAGTGCCCTGCAAACAGGGCAGGAAAGCAGGCTGAGGCCACGGTAAACAACTCACTGCTATCTATCTAGGTACAAGGGTAAATGGCCACCGATTACATGGTAAACATGATGCATAGAAGGCTTAAGGCTGCCCTCAAGACACACAGAGAGCTGCAAGTGCACCCTCTCCAGAGAGCTCGGTCCCCACAGCATCTTCCTGGGATGCCTGCGCAGGCCGTGGTGCCACGCTGATGGCAGGGCATCGCTTACAGGGCAGCAAAGGCAGAGCTGGCGAGCACCGGCTCTACACCGAGAAGAGCAGAAAGGCTGTGTCCTGCCGTGCGGCGTACAAACAGCCACGCCGCGGGCTTTGCTAAGCCAAAGCCCTTCTTCACCTCTTCCTCCAAACATCTCCCAGGTAACACCCAGGGTAAATCTCCCACTAGTGCTACTTCACCTGTTCTGGACAGCTTTTTCATTCCTTTTATGGCCATTATTCCCTCATCCTTTTGATAAGGTGTCCACCTTGACTGACTGTCAACTGTTGCTACTCCCTTAGAGCAGCAGCGCTCCTGCCCAGCCTGATCTTTCCCGAGGTCTTTCTTAGCTGCTTTCAAAACAGACAATGCACTTCCCACCTTTCGTAGCTTTATCTCTCTCTTTTAAATGGAAGATTTCTACATTTTTTAAGTCATCACCTGGATTAATTTTTTGACCTCTCACCCTTTCCTATCTCCTCACGAAGGGCAGTATTTTTCATTGCTTGGAAGTATTTCTTCTCCCTTCCTCCATCAGATCACTCTACCAGGTCCTCTTTTTTCCCCAGCCACCAGTCAGGACAGCAACTTGCTTTCCCCCAAAGTCTCCACTATGCAGTTTCTGAATTAGCCAAGCTCTTAGAAGAGCTGATCTCACATCTGTGCAGGTTCCACTTATTCCAGAAACAGCTGGATGATTCTCAAAAACACTTCCAGTTTCTGATGCTACCACAAATATTGTCCTTCCCTAATTTAGTAGTTTGAATTCACATTACTCTCTCTCGCTTTGTTCTGCTTTAATATTGTTTCCCAGCTCCTCAGGCAAATTCCAGGCAAATTCAAGACAACTTTTGCCTAAGGACTGAATAGACAACTTGAAATTGTAGCCCAGCCCCACAGCCGTGGCTAAACAGCACCGGTAACTACCAGCACGCTGCTGCTGGCCTCCACTGTTGGCATCAGCTTCATCAGTGATGGCAGAGACAATGAAACAGAGACAGATGATAACAGCAAGGCGCTGGCCTGAAGCCTGGATGGGGCCACACGTCAGCGGCACCAGTCCCGCATGGACCAGCCTGGCTAACCGGTTGGGGAGGACGAAGGAAACCTCCTGCTCTTGGTCCTCCCTGGGGAGCGAGACGCAGGGGCTGGGGGTTGGCTGGTCAAGGGGCTCCTCGCAGCCAACACCGACACCTAATGCTCACCCATACAACACCCACACAGGGCTTCATCCAGCACTGTCTGTGCTTAAAAAACCCTCCAGACCAACCAACCAACCAACAGATTGTAACATATTCTTCCATTCTTCCTGATCACAGACTCTAGCCCTATTAACCTAGTAAAGATGCTTCAATCTCCCTTCAGTTCAGGAGAATTCTCCCCATTGTTTCCACAAAAATGTCTCTGGACGTACTGCCAAGACCGTGCGTTTGCTGTCGCGTTCCAAGTTGCTTGAAATAACAAAGAATTATCCTTACAATTAAGATCAGGCTGTACAATTTAGATACGTGCCTTAAAAGAGTTATTATTCTCTGCCAGAGATGTATTGTTCTTCCCCATTTAATTTTATTTACTTTTTTAGTGGATGCAACAGTTATGCTGTCATTTATCGGGGAAGAAGGAAGCAGCAGCTGCAGAGCTGTGTATATAAAATAAACACAATGTGGATGAAGCTATCAGAAACTCAGATTTCAAGGAGAGGGGGAAGGATTGCTTTTAATAAGATCTCGTGTCAGTAAAGTTGTGAGATGGAACGGCAGGGTCTTACCCTATTAAAAATAAGAGTGGGAACAAATTCTTTTATTTAATGGAACAGCAGTGTTAGCTGTGTGTGTACAGACAGAGGGCTTAATTTAAAAAGTAAAAAGCAATTTGGTCATTCATGTTCAGACTTTGGGCACTCCACAGAGCATACCGAACGCACTCATTTCTTTTTAACCCTTCAGCTGCAAGACCTGTACAGCATGGAAGAGGCAAAGCCAGGGTGTATTTATCCCCTTAAACAGGACTTTTTCTTCTGCCTCGTGGTGCTGTGCAGGCAGCCGGCTGATCCCGGGAAAGGCAGGTGGGAGGCAGTTGCCCCGGTCCCAGCTCTGGCGCTGCTTTGTTGTGTTAGCTTGGGTGAATCGTTTCACTCGCCATCAGTACAAACACAGATGCTGATGCTATCAATGGCTGCTACTTGTTTGTTTATTCATCTGTATTAAGCCGGTGACTAGGAACCTCCCCAAAGCATGAGAGCACCCAGACCAGAGGGCTGTACGAGAGCCAGCTGCAGTTGTATTCTCCAATACGACATCGCATGCCATGACATGAATCTGCCCCATCCCTCGCACGCTCACGCGGCAGCGGGCAGCGCGAGCCTGGCGGGGTGCCTGAAGTCCTCTGAGGATGCATAGCCACAGTGAAATGTCTGTCCTAAAACCAGTAAAGGCAAGCGCAGACTGGGGGACGGTGGCTCTGGGGTGTCTGTTTGGGCAGCCTGCATGCACCTCGCACCATGCATCAGAACCGAGGGGTACGGGGAGCCCGGGCCAGCCAAGCACGAAATCGGGTTGGATGAACATCCTTATCGCAGGTGTTTTATAATAAAGCCGAAACCATTTTGTAATAGAGCTAGATTCACCCACAGGCAATAATAGTAATAACACACATGCTCCTGCGGTATATCACCGTCTGCTCAAGCAGCACACCTCACTCGAGACGGAGCTGCACGAGCTCTGGATGACTCTGAAACAACCAACCACGGCTGTATTTTCCAAACATGTGCATACACACACACGCAGTTCTATTGCGGGCATTATTTCAGTAATAGTATAATTGTGCAAAATATTTAAGTATTTTCTGTAATTGTATAATCAGCGTGTAATTATATAGAGTAAGAAATATAAACATATATTAAACAGGTGAATGCATTTATTATTCAAATATAAATTTCAGTGGTAACTGAAATCGCGCCAGTCTGTACATGTGTGTGTAATTAATAGAGGATTGGAATGAAATACATTGCATTTCTATAAACACCTGATACAGCTAAGGCCACCTTCAGACTAAGACTAAGAGATCACAGTGACAACACATATAAAGGCATCAGAAGACGGCAGAAGTGCATCTGCATTAGAGCCCTGCATCCAGTTTGAGGGATATCTCTCTCTCTTATCACTCTGCTGAAAAATAAATAGCAGTAACAAAAGGAAATAGAGCTTCTGTGGTGCAGCTGCAGCTGCACGGTGAGCCCTCCTCGTGCAAGGAGTCCGGTGACCACAGCATCTAACACTAGAGATTATGAAATTGCCATCTAGACCTCTCAGACCCCAAAACCTGACCTGATAAAAAGTCGTATAGAAATTTTGAAGGAAAAGGTGGTTAGACCTTTGACCTCCTTTCACTCTGGCTTCTCCTGATGTCAGCTGTAGTCGGCCACTGGAGGCAAAATTAGGCCTCTAGGGTTTTATGTCTCATCTAGAAGAGACATATTCCAGAACAACAAACCCATTAGCCCAAGCATCTTCCAAGAGAAATATTTTATCATATGGAACGGCTCAGGGATTCAGCCTTCAATGAGGACTGTGCTTCGATCACAGATGGGATCTTGGGAACTGCACTAAATCACAGATGGTATATTTTTTCCTATAATTCACAAAATGGGCTATTTCCCCTGCTTGCTGGGTTTTTTTTTCCCCTTCTCTGATTTTTATATTTTGCACATGGCAATTGCAAACATGGATACAATTTTTTAAAAGGGCCCTTGAAAACATTTTCTTTTAACGATGCATATAATCTTTTCCTGTTCAGTAAATCTAACACCACAATGTCATTCTTTTCCGAAATTAAACATACTTAATTTTAATAGGATTGCGTTTATGTTTTATATGCGTTGCTTATTTATCTTCTGTGTCATTTCTGTTTTCTTGGATAAGCTTGACATTGCCTTGTTATCTCTTGAAATATTGCATCAGCCATGAGCTACTGCCTAGACTGAGACATGGCAGCTTCTGCTGCTGCCCACTCATGGGCCACCAGCAACCGGCAGATCACACTTTCGTACTCCTTACAGTCTATGTTATCTTAATTGTGAACCATGAGCAGCTGAAGACAGCAGCATAGCCCAAATTTCACCCCATCCAACTCTGGTCCTTGACCAGGGTGATGCACCCTATAAAATCCCTATAGTCAGAGGAAGAGGATGGAAGGAGGGAAGGGGGAGAAAGGAGCATCCCCTGGCACATCACATTTTTTTGGAGAAGCCTCTCTCTCTGTTGTCTATGTAGGGAGCCTAAGGCAGGCAGGTACTTCACCAAAGTTGGGGAAAGGAAAGGAATTTGGACATCCTCCAAACAACTTAGTCTTAAAACAACAGATGGAAACAGAGAGATATGGGGGTCCACGAACAGTCAATGAGATTGCGATATGAGTTTGCATAATACACGCACAGCTCTGCACATCAGTGCATCTCCTCTTTCTAGCTGCCAAGTGACAGCAAAAAAAAAAAAAAAAAGCCAAAATTACATCTAATACTTTCCTGAAATTGCTTCATTGCTTTTCCATGTAAACTGCTGCTATAGCTGGCACAGAGTGTTTATTTGTTTGCTGGTAGGAGAGGAGGACAGCCTATACAATATGAATAAGAGAAAAGGCAGCTAGAAGCAAATCTCTCTGTTCAGCCACAATCCAAAAAGATTTAGAGCTCCACATGTTGATATCAGTACGGTAACAACTGGGCTCCTACCAGCACCATTCTGCGATTCAACCTCTGGGGATCCTCTTCTATATCCATTTAACTTTTCCACCTCATTTGCTATCACAAGATGCTCAAATGCTGTTGTCATTTTGTTTCTGGTTTGTATTTACTGATGTTATCAAATATTACACTTCACAGGAGGGTAATCTAGACAGCATTTCATGCCCTCTTCTATACAGAGCTGCTCAAACACTCACGTGCCAGCCCCAGAGCTGAACAGCAAATCAAACCAAGGTTCCATGCAAGGCAATGGTAATCCTTCCATTGGGCTTTGAATCAGCCTTTTGAAGAGTATTTCTAATTCACATTAAATCAGGATTTAATAATCCTTTGGCACTGATAAGAGGTTGGTATTGTGATGACACCCAATCATGCTCAGGCTGAGTAGGTGTTTGTCACCTACCGATAGCTAGGCTTTCGGTGTCTTGTGCCGATCTTCCTGACCCTTGGGAAACGCCCACAGCGATCCCCCAGGGTCACAAACCATGATTTTGAGCCACCCAAGAGCAACTCCAAATTCCACCATCAGTGCTTGTGCCTCAGACCTGATCACACTTATTAGCACCTTCTAATTGCACAAAATTCACAACCTCACTTCAAATCCTTGCCAATATATGTCTCTCACATACCCACCACCTTTTTTAGGGGAAAATGCATGTCTAATGCAAGGTCTCAGAGGGAGAGCGGCCACATTTGCCACCCCAGCTCATGCAGATTCATCCATACAAACTTACAGTGTGACAAAAACCATGACAACATGGTCCCCACATACTGGATCAGAGCAAAGGCCCAGTGTCCCATCTTTGATTGGTCCAGTGCTGCTGGTCAGGCAAATTGACAGCCTGCTCATTAGATGGTCCTCTGCTTTCTGTCAATCAGAAATTAGGGACTTCTTGGATTAGGGGTTGCTTCTGGACCACCGTGTTTCAGGGCCAGGAAAGCATCTTTCCTCCACTCATTTTGCTCCTCATTTAACATATTCCTGTTGTTGGCCTCTGAGTTTTTCCACAGCCTCCTGTGGCTTTCTTCACTATTTAAATATGAACTGTGCAAAATAATATTTCTTTGTGAGAGGGATTTTTTTGGACTCTTCTTGTATCCTGCTAACGTGACCCTCTCCCAAGCCTCCTCGTGCAGAAGTGGTGCTGTACTACCAAGCTGGTTGCCTTTTTGGCTAACAAGGAGAGAAAAGCTAGGAAAGTGGCCAGGCATCTGTATTTTTCACAGATCCAGGACGCTAAGTAGCCAGTGAAAAGGGGTGTGCGAAGGGTAGTCTTCTGACTGCATCTCTAAAATCTTCCCATGAAGGAGATCCACAGCTGGAATGGATACTGCTCTCAGATTTTAACGCTCATACACCCTCTCCCATACGGCCCAACTATTCAGCCTTTACGAGGGTGAAGAGGATATGAGCCTAAACATTTTAGATGCAGTGAGTTTGTACTCATGCCACACATGATTTAGCGAATAACTGATGCAAGGCAAAGAGATGGCAGAGCTCTGTGATCTAACAGCTGTGCAAACAGGCTAGAGAATTTAAAATTCAGGAAGCTGTATCTCCAGGAAAGCATTTAAAAAAAAAAAATCCCTAGTGCCACATCTGGTGGCATCAAATTGTCATTATGACATGGTATTTAAGATGATTTAATGGGTTTATTGCCGAGTAAGAACCTTGGAGTTTGCTTAAACTACTGTGCATTAAAAGGATGTAATTCTTTAAATGATATTCTGACAAAGTACTGCCTAAACAGTTCATTATCTTTCAGGAACACACACATATGTACATCAGCATGTGTGTATATGGAAATAAATAGATCAATAGACAGAAAGATGAATAGAGCTGCACGCCTACATACACATGTATTTAACGATACATTACAGCAGACTCATGTGTTGTGAGAACTATCTTTTGGAAAAATTCATTCACTCCCCTTTCTGCCTCTCTCTTCTACACCTCATACATCCTTACAGCAGGCAAGATTTCTGTCCACCTTAATTACTTCTCACTTAAGGCACTGAGTCAATGGGTGGTTTTGAAACAAAGGATTCAGCCACTAAAAACAGCCTGGGAAAGTGCCTGGGAAAGGTTACCGATTATAGACGACTTCCAATAAAAGGTGTCCAGAAAAAGAAAAGGTGCCTCTTTTCTTGCTGAATATTTTTAATGTGACTTAGTGTTTCTCTCACCTTTAGTTCCTGGAACAGTTCTCATTTCCTCTGAATGTTCTGACTTCTTATCTCAGCCTCTTTCAGTTTGTTGATTTTAAATTCAATCTGGTTAATTCAAATTCAAGGCACGCTGCTCCTGAAGTCTTTCACCGTCTTCTGATTCCACAGAATGGGGCTGTTAATGGTATGGGGTTTTGTCAGCGAGGAACAGTGCAAACTTCCTTTTACACTTATTCCTTTCATACTAGATTGACACGACACATTGCAAGCCAGGCAGACAATCTTGCTTTGGGTGTCTAACTCAGGTGGTTCTCTCTCCGCCGACTGCATACAGAGGGGAGGTTTCCAACTGAAGGTGCTCTGATGTGCAACCTGGATAGATGCCTTAAGTGAACAATAAGGATTGCCACCTGCAAAATCGTATGATGGAGCAGATTTGTCCAACAGGACAAATTCCTGAACAATTCCAT
The DNA here is from genome assembly GCF_000737465.1 of Haliaeetus leucocephalus. Lineage (NCBI taxonomy): Eukaryota > Metazoa > Chordata > Aves > Accipitriformes > Accipitridae > Haliaeetus > Haliaeetus leucocephalus. The sequence continues at coordinate 19,136,512 of NW_010972775.1, forward strand.
CAGGTCACTGTGAGCTTTTCCATCATCTATGGCAATTTTCCACCATCAATGCGTTTGCCTTTCAGCATGCGAATAAACTGTCAAAGCATAGTCTGCCCCTGCTAGCCAACCCTGTGTGCATGTAACATGAAAGCAAAAAAGGCAGTTTTTCGCTGATCCAGGCTGAATTAGCTGTTTAGATACCAGAAGTAACCAAAACAGAGTAGCATGGAGCTTCGCAGGTCCCAAGTGAGCCATCAGACCCCTGCTGTGACGTGCCTACACTCTTTATGAAGAGATGTGTATGTACACCTGCCCTTCAAGGTGGGTCTCTGCTGAAGATCCCCCTCCATGCGGTACCACCAAACAGCTCAGGGCCAGCTCTTACTGACAGTCCGCACTGTAACACTTTGCTACCTGTTTACATCTCTGACTTAAATTTCTATGTATCTATAACAAATTATATTTATTTTTCATTTATTTTTTCCCTAGCAAAATCTGCCTCTTACAAAGAGGAAAGGAAGCTGGGGTTTGTTTCTTCTGAAAGCAAGTCAGCTTCATTTCAAAATCAGAAGGGGTCTTCAACAGCCAAAGGGTCGTTTTTTCTCTCTTTCTTTCTTTTTTTTTTTCACTAAGGGTTTGATAGTGAATAATTGGAAGAGGGAAAAAAATCACCTCAGGTTGTATATTGCCACTTCCTCTTGCATTGCAGTTAATGCAAACCTTTGATTAGCCTGCTGAAGAGACCACACATTCAATAATTTGAAGCAAAAGGTTAATGGTGTTATTACAACTATTATCCCTTTTAAAATCATTATCCTCTTGTTTTTTATGTCTATATTACCTTCACCTTTCCATGAACCCACTTTACCAGCTGTTTCCCTCTGTCATAAAGTTTGCTGAACATCATCCTAGGAATAGGATAAATGCCATGTTTTATCAATCAAGCCTAAGGAAATTCTCAGCTTCTCATAACCCAAACTGTAAAGGGAGATTATTACAAAGTTTCTATTTTGATTTTTAAATTGGCCATGAGTGAAATATACACTTCATGTCAAGGTGCAAAATGTTGCAATTATGGCATCATTTTTCTTGGGAAGTTTTACAGATTAGCAAAGTATGAAAACTGAAGACTTAGAAGAGACTAATCCATTATAATTACTTTTAAATTGGTTATTTATTAGAAGGACAAATAGTCCCAAGCAAAAATGTATGGAATGACCAAAACAAAGATAAAGAAAATGTGCTAAATTGAGGTGATAACCAGCCCCATTTCTAAAGTATCTTCCCAACTCAGGAACCTAAATCCTACTGACTTTCAGAAAGCCTTATGCTCCTGTCCCCATACTGGAAAATGTGAACTAACTTCATAAAATTTCAGAGTGAGATTGACTTCTAAATCCATGGCAGTGTCTGACACATATCTGAAAATGCTCCTTTCTCTCCAGAGACACTAAAAGGATCCAGATTGTCTAACTTCACCCATCTCAAGTTAGTTGCTCCATCAACATTTGAGCTAAATTTTTGCTCTTCATAAGTTAATTTCCTGGTGCAGTTGATTTACAGTTGGCATCTTCTGTAATCCATTTCTACATTTTTCAGGTCCTGTGGACACCAACAGTCAGTGTCTTCATCAGTTACACACTGAGGCCAAGACCTAGCATTGGGCCTAGAAGAACTTGTCTACACAGAAGAAATTTCCAGTGAACTTTAAATCAAGTAAAAAAATAAAGCATGGTGGAAATTACAGGCCTTAAAACAATCAAATTTTATAAGTGCTCAGACTTCATTATGCCAAATAAAAATACCACACTCTTCCTGGAATTTGAAAAGAATCTGGTAATGATAATGCCTCTACATGAAAATACATTCTTTGCAGAATGGCAACAGTGCAGCATTTACTGAGCTCTTAGTAAAATAAGTGAAGTGCTCTGTGATTGCTTCCTTTGAACATGGAAAAATACAGGTAGTGCATACTAATGTTTTCCAACAATAGTGGCTATCAGGGAAAAGCTGTGATCTGTACAGATATTTAAGCAGAACAAAATGTAGGCTCTGCCTATGCCGGTTTTATAATCATGGAAGCACAGGAGAAGTTAATGCCTGTATAACTTAGAGCATTGGTGGCAGCAGAAGTGAGACGTTTTCTTTTTCTCTTTTTTAAATTCTGAACATTTTGCTACCAACTTCTGAGTGGTAATTCAAGAAGAAAAAAGGGGAAAATTTGCCACATGAACAATGTAATGAGAAGCAAATTCCCACTACAAAAGTCCTATGATTGACGTGGTCTTGTCATTATCATTGAAAATAATCTTCTGGTGTGTTATAATGACAAGAGGATGTGTAATGTTATTCTGATACAAGAAAAGACTGTGTACATTCATTGATCCAAAGAATTCTAATTTGCCCCATAGAGGAAGATAAGAATCACAACAGCAGGCAGTTAAAAGTCCATCAAGCCCTGTATCCTGGCTCTGACAATGCCTAATACTTCATATTTCAGAAGAAAGTGTCAAAATAGCTGCTTCATTGTGCGCACTTCTAAAAATGAACAGTATTAATAGTAAGTGTGTTCTTATCTCCCCGTGCTTTTCATGGCTAGCTGACCATTATTGGCTTCCACAACAACTGTTACCATAGCAAGTGAGTTTTATATATGTATAAAAGAAAAAGAGAGCACATGTATTTATGCATATATGTATACATGCATGTCTGTAACACAGATATAATACATAAGCATGCAATAACTGAAATGATAGAAAGTCCTAACCTTTTCTTACATTTAAGAGTAATTTGTGTACTTTTTTTTAAAAGGAAATACAGGCTTAACCAGCTATTGCCAGCCCAGCTTTTTCATTTCTGTTTTAATCACAGCTTGAACTGGTTACTGACAAATTTCTCCAAGAAATGTTTAAATGTTTTTAAACATGGTTAATCCACAAATGGTTTTAAAAAGCCACCAGTTTAAACGCAGATTCCCAGGTTTGGGGAAATGGGCCTCGTCATGTGAGGCATAAAAGATTCAACTTCTTCAGCTTAGCAAAGGAAAGGTTTGGGAGGGTGATAACTCTTGATAGATATCTAGACGAATTCAGTAATGGGAATGATTCAACCTCATACAAAGTAGCAAAACAATGACCTACTATTTAGAAACTAATAATTTCTTCCTTGAATTAAGACACCATTTCCTTGAAGCATGATGAATAAAAACCAGAGGTGACTAGAAAGAATAACGATCTTGCCATGTCCTGGCACCTTTATGGCAAGATTCAGTATCTTTCTAGGATGTGTGCTGTAATTCAGTGTTTGTGAGATTCTTTGCTTGTATACACATGAAGGGGAAGATGTGACTCAAAATGTCCTGGTCCCCCCAGGGCCTATGAAATTATTTCAGAGAGCTTGAGACTCAATTCCACAATGGGACATGTTCATAAAAGGTGCAGCTCTACCCTAAGACAATCATTATAATCAGATTTCATGCCTTGCAGCATCAGCTGGTTACTGGTAAATGTAAGAGGATTTTTTCCCCTAGATATGTCAGTCAGCTTGCATCGCTGGGGGTGTTCTACCTCCCCCCAAAGCACTGGAGGCAAGAGTTCGATATCCTCTCTTGGACACCAAGAATAGCCTTGGTTGACCTGAAGACATTCCTTCCTTACATGTCCAAGGTTATTCTGCTCACCAGATTTTAGGGAAAGTTTGTTAAGAAGCTGGGTTGTTTGGGGGTATGCTTGCTTTTCTGCCTTCTTCTGCCACCCAGGGTTGATTTCTTGATGGGAGCATGTGGGGAGACCTCACCTCCACACACCTTACCAGTGATGGTGCCCTGCTTTCACTTGTTCCCCTCCTGTGCTGGGCACTGCAATTATATGATGACTGAAATACGGGCTTGGACTTTAAGCTTGAGCAAAAGCATGCAAGGAAAACTTAGTAGCTTGTGATACTGGGTCAGCTTGACTAGATGGACTTAACTCTGGGCAGTTACTATGAAACTCCAAACCCTCCCTCAGTGTTAGGAGGAAAGTGGTTCCACACAATGGAGCATCCTCTGCTACCCCAAGCATAGGAAGTCGAGTATCCGAATGCCTTTGTACAGCTTCCCTAGCATCATCCTTTCTCTTACAACATCCAACAATCTGACATCAAGCATAAGCACCTCATGACACAGGCACCTTTTTAAGGACAGAATCATACTGTGTCTATGTTGCAAATCATGCTGAAATAGCAGTAAAAGCCAAATAACGCTGTTCTAAGTTAAAGCACACATTCCCATCAGCAGAGCTCGACTGCGATCCCAGGCTGCTGCCTGTCCTGACGATAACTCGTGTTATCTCAGGCTGCTGACTCCACTTTCCATCCATTGTAGCTCTTACTCTACATTCCCTTTTGGCATAAAGCATTCCATTATCTCCATTTTCTGCTGAAGTAAGATCTTTCCTCAGCCCGGGCAACAACAGCAGCCATCAGAAATGGTGTGAAAAAACCACTTCACGTGGAGCACCTCTACATCTGCTAATTGCTGTGTTGCTGGCCCATGCTGAGAGCCATACACAGCCAGGAGGGCGACTGCTTCAGCCAGATGCTGTCCAGCAAACAGCACGCTTGGAATTAACTTTACAAACATTTTGGATATGCCACCTGTGTTTTCTCAGAGATACAATCCCACATCATTGCTTGGTGTGAACTGGTAAGGCTGAAGAATGAGCACAAGGCACACATTCCTGTTTACAGGAATGCTCTACCAAAAGATGAATTCAGATCCAGGCATGCACTTCCCTTCAGTGTGAGGTTTTCTGGTATGAGATCCGGGTTCATCCCAAGTTCAAACTTTTTCAGTTTAAATTAAAAAAAAGACACTTTACAAAGCCCTCAAAACCCTCAAATTACAGCCCATGGTAGGAACCAGCTAAAGCAGCACATAACTAAGAACCCAACTAAGTTTGTTAATTCCCCTTTCCCTTTCTGACTATTCATTCCCTTGAGCTGGAACACCAAACCACGAGCCACACACGAATAACGCAGCTTTCAGAGTTGATTCTGCAACAGAAACCTGTATCCTCCCTCTTTGTCAGATATTTATAGGAATATTTCTGACCACCTTGCTTTGAAGTCAGACTTGCTGAAATGCAGAGGGGTACACGTTACAATTGTAGGAAGCTCTTCCTCCAGAGGAGCACTTCCAGAAGGCCATTTTTAATTGTGCAGGCGCCACTAACCCCGATAAATCTTTCTGTCCTCAGGGGACACCAGGATGAAGGGATGTTCTAACCACATCCATTTTTCTCTATTCGCGCTGCTTTCAAAGCCTGTAGTAGCTGTAAACATCCAAAGCCACCCTGAAGCAGTCCTCTGCTGCCCAACTGAGTGCTGGATTTAGATCACTTTTATCTAAAGGAACTAGCTGTAACAGAACCTGCAATCTGATTCACTATGTAAATATTTAAGCAAACAACAGGTCACACAAATATTTTCTTTACCAATGCATGAAGCAACATGATGGTCCATCACATGGTGGGATGCAATCCCAGTGCGTTAGGCTAGGAACTGGTATGAGGACCCTTGTCCTATAGGCAGGCTTGCTGCTGCCACTTCATGAGATTGTTCCTCTGGAGGTGAGGGGGGAAGGTCCTGGCACTGTGCTGCCACTGAAAGTGGAAAGAATCCTTTGTAGTTCGCACCACAACCCTTTCCTCTACCCCAGCCTCTCAACCCATGCATGAGACACACCTCTCCCACCCCTCGGAAGGTAAGGATAAGGTAGGAGGCATCTGTGTGAACCAAGAACTCAGTGCGTGAGTTCTCAGTCATCAACCTAGTGCAACCTACTCTGTCCCTCCTCTGCCTCATACTTCCTGCATCGGCTGTCCTACTGTCATTTGTGATTTTCCATTTACAGACATAACCTTGTATTAAGATTGGTCTTTTGGCCTTCGAGACAACTGTGCTTTGCCTGACGGGCTGTGTGAACAAACACCTGCTGAGAAAAAGTGCACACCTTTAGATTCCTGGGCCAGTATCTCAGTTTTTCCTTTTCTCACTGTACCACATACAGCATGATTCTTAAAAATATGTTTACTGGTGTTTTACACATTGGCAGTGGTGATGTATCAGACTAGCTGGGCACTGCATTTGCAGCAGCACTCGGAAAAGCATCTCTGGCTCCTTGCAATCTCCTATCTGTAAATGTCACTTAATTGTCTAAGAAAAATTTGGCTGACCTTTCAATTACTGGTAACAGAATAAAAGCAATAAAAGACTACGCGACAGCAAGTGTCACTAATACCCATTTGTAGCCTTCTTGTGCTGATTGGGAGTGCTGGGGAGAATTCACACTCTGCTCCAGGGCTGCATTTTTGGCACGGCGCTGGTAAAGGAACTTGCTGGTAAAAGGCCAGGAACTAGGGAAAGAAAGGAATTGTCTCCCTTCCCTCCCTGTCCCGACTCCATAAACAAACCAGAAAGACCATTTCTGAATATCTGGCAAAAAAGGCCCTATATTCTGAGGGCTTTTGTGGAGCTTCAGAGTCTGTAATATCTGCTTTCAGGGGTAAAGATTGCTCTCACCCAACTGCTTTCGACCATCTGTCAGACCTACTGAGATAGTTGAGACTATGTGCAGATAAAGGACGAGGTATATGGGCAAATCCTCCCTACCATGCAGAAAAAAGGCCAGTACGGAGTTTACACACTGTTCACTGCCTTTGTGAGGCCTTCATTCAAGCAGAGTCTATCTCATGGCTCTTCCACTGAACTCAACTGCAGCTCAGTCACTGTTTTTTTGCCTGTTGTGTTTGGTACTGGATAAGAAAGACACTTGAACGGATGTTATAGTACAGCAATCTCAAATAAGAAATCCACAGTTTGTAAATTAGCTGTTAGCAGCTCTCACAAACACTTCTCAAGTCCTCCTCCAGTAGCAGAAATAGCTGCTCACTCTCTAAGCTGTCAGGCTGTTGATTAAGATCAGAAAGGCTTAGTTGGCAAACTCCTAGTGCTGGTGCCTGACTCATGATTAAGGGCTCTGTCTCAGTTCCCTTCGAGCAGGAAAAGGACAGCAAATACTGATTAAGTTTTTCACTTCCTTCCCAGTCACAGCTTGGATCCCTGAAAAAGGGAGACCTTCTTGGCAGAGATCATTGTTGCTAAGACCACTTCTTATCTTGTGTCTTCCACAAAAATGGTTATTTATATATCGGGTGTCCTTCCCATTGTGGAAATTTGGAATCTATATGATACTTTCAAAACCTCTTCTGGTGGGGTCAAGCCCTGATAGCCTTTTTTCAATATGTACACTGAAATGAGTTAAAAATAATTATTACATGCAGAAACTTACACTGTCAGATTCCTCTAAATTCAGTGATCTGACCATAGCAGTCAGTTCCAAATTATCCAGCAGAGCTAGGATATTACCAGCTGCTGTAGGAAGATGTTCTCCTAGATCCTTCACCTTCAAAATAAGCCTGTGATTATTGCTAGAGCTGTTCACAGCTTTGTGGATACTCTCAAATGAGACCTTTCTTTGTGTATTCTTCACTCTTACAGGCTAACCTGTGCATTAATTAACTTGTTCAGGCAGCTCTTTCTTACATAGTCCCGAATAAAGTGGCAAAATGAGTGAAATGAAAATATAATCAAGCATGTTAATATATCTCTTGCTCTTTCACACATACACCCACACACAAATATCCAGTCACACACATACACCCACACTGCCTGAGTGTTCATCTTCTGTTCCTTCCTTCTGGCTTATGGGAGACTAAAATAGTGATGTGGTGGTTTCCACTGTTCATGTTACAACATCACTGTGTTGGTCACATAAAATGCTTCATGGACAAGAAAGTATTCTCAAGATGGGTGGATGAGAAAACTAATCGCTCCATGATAATTTCAAGAGGTTCTGGTCTTTGAATCCTGCTGAAAAAATAAGTACATTAAAGGGCAAACAAACATCTGGAACAAGTATCATCTGACTGTGACAGAACGTTCCCATTAACTGTGTCCTCTACAGGCTAATTGTTCAAGTTATTCAAGCCTCCTAACTCTCACTAATTCTGTATAATGTTTTGTTTCATAAGAAATTGTCCATGTTTATTCATTTCCTTATCTAACTCATTTGCACTTGCAAAGAATAAACAGGAATGGTTGCATAATACCCATAAGAGAATTAATTCCTTTTATACAGGATCTAATTCATACAGGAAAAAAAGGGATATGTGGGATTTTGGGTTGGTTTGGGTTTTTTTCTCCTCTGTATCGTACTTTCAAAATCAGTTGCAAGAAATTGCATACACACATTGTACCTAAGCAAATTCAGCAAATAAGGAAATACTCAGTACACACATCCAAGCATGTTCTGTTGGCTGGCTACAAAACTAACTTGATACTTGCTAATGTAAAAAACTGGATATAAGGAAAAGATTTATGCAAAACTAGACATTCAAGCTGTATTAGTTTAATTGAACTAAAAAATAACAAAGATAGCATGATTTTATACACCACAGTTCCCAACCATAATGCAACATTTGCAGTTTATATAAAAACTATTTCAAAAAGCACAAAGAGATATGAATATCCAAAAATTCTTCAAATACTCAAACAACCACCACAGCATTATTTCCTTTAGTTACATAATTCTTCATCGTGACCTGGGGAACCTGTGGCCAAGGGTCCAAGTAAAGCCTACAAATTCACCCCATCTGTAACCACGTTACTTTTTTCCCACATTATTATTGATTAACACACAAGAGCACGTTAACTTGTAGCCAGTGAAGAGTGTTCAAAAGGCCTACCTCACTCTTGGCAAGAACAAGTTCTTCATCACAGAAGTAACTCTAAATATAAGCCTGTTTTTCACGGGACGGGATATCACAAAGGTATGCCAGGGATTCCGAGGAAGCCTGACATTATCTTGTCAGTTATTTAAAAGCCAAGGCTCTGAGTCTAGAACACATTTTTTGCTAATTTCAGTAATTAACTGAGTCAGCTGGGAAACACTAGGCTGGTGCTTTCCAGCACGCCAGAGTGATGGAGGAATGCAGGAAGATGCAGCTGTCGGAAGCTTCAAGCAGGCAGGTGACTCAGATCGAGAAGTGACTCCTTCGTTACCAATGGAAATGCTGGCAGATCATTCACCGTACACACCTTCAGGAAGATGCACTACTGCCAACTCAGGCGACCATAAAACATGACACTTCCTAGAACAAAACTAATTTTAGTATCTGTCCAGTGTATGCAAAACATATTCTCTTGTAACATCTATTGGGTGGGCTATTGGCTGGACCTGGGGCCGGAGCTGCAGCAGCCTCACCTCCGTCTGGCTGCTGGATCTGGTCATACTCACCTATCAACATAGACATATTTGCCACTCTTCCTATAGATGCTGGGGTTTTTCCTTAGCTTGCACTTCTAAAAATTGGAAATAACAGCAAACTTTGCATTTATTCTAGTGGATAAATCTTCCAAGCATTACCTACAGCTCATTTGTATGGAAAGGTTTATGCCACACTGCTCAGGCCTAACGGCATGCCGCTCCGTGTATCCATTTAGCTATCCAGTTACAAAACCGGCGTTTGTAGGAACAAGCTCTTGAACCAGGGCACTTGGTTTACAAAGTGCAGAAAAACTCAGCATCTGTGCAAACAGCGCGGTTTCCAGGCAATCCAGGATGGCTCCTTTAGACCGAAGCCCTTCACCGCCTGCTCACCAGTGGGACGGGAAAGGGGTTCACGCAGGCAGCAGAGAGCTGCTGAAGCGAACCCTGGGCAAACCCAGCGAACCGCGGCACTGCATCGTTTCGCCCTATTTAACGTCCTCAGCCAGCCCGGCTGTCAGCGGGGAGAGGCTGAGACAGAACACAACGCGCGATGCCCAGTGCGGCCCTTCCCCCCCTCAGCCGCCATGACGGGAACCGAGGCCCGCCGAGGGGCCGAGTCCTCCCCACAGCGCGGGGCCCGCCGCCCCGCCGGGCTTCCAAGGCAGTGACCACAGCCTGGTGATGGGACGGCGAGGGCCCGGACCCCCAAAGGCCCCCGCTGCCCGGGCCCTCCCCACCACGGCGAGGGACGATCGGCCGCCGCCCG
>NW_010972775.1:19146579-19146985 GCF_000737465.1 Haliaeetus leucocephalus
TGCCCCGCCGCCTCGCCTCGCCCCGCCCCCGCGGGCCTCGCCCCGCCCCTTCTCTGCCTGTTTATCCACAGGCTGTGCACGTGGTAGCTGTGCCGCGCCATTGGCTCTCTCGCCAGGGAGCTGCGGCCGCCCTGCCAATCGGGGCGCTGTCCACGCGCGGCCGCCCGCACCCGATTGGCTCCGCCGGGGTGATCACGCAGCGTGACGCACTCCGAGTGCGTGCCCGCCGAGGCACCAATGAGGAGGGGGCCCGGGGGCAGCCCGCGGCGAATAGTAGGGCGAGGAGCTGAGGGGTGGCCAATGAGGAGCGGGCCGGGGCGGGACTTTCCGCTGCGGGCGCTGGCGGAGACGGGCGGTCTTTAAAGCAATCGTCGACGGCGGCCGTGGGCTTCCCCCGGAGCCGGGG